>NC_054560.1:6843552-6868552 GCF_017654505.1 Polyodon spathula
CAAACCAGGCAGGATTCCTCTGCACAGGAGAAGCCTCAAACCAGGCAGGGTTCCTCTGCACAGCAAAGCCTCAAACCAGACAGGATTCCTCTGCACAGCAGAAGCCTCAAACCAGGCAGGATTCCTCTGCACAGTAGAAGCCTCAAACCAGGCAGGATTCCTCTGCACAGTAGAAGCCTCAAACCAGGCAGGATTCCTCTGCACAGTAGAAGCCTCAAACCAGGCAGGATTCCTCTGCACAGCAGAAGCCTCAAACCAGGCAGGATTCCTCTGCACAGCAGAAGCCTCAAACCAGGCAGGATTCCTCTGCACAGCAGAAGCCTCAAACCAGGCAGGATTCCTCTGCACAGGAGAAGCCTCAAACCAGGCAGGATTCCTCTGCACAGGAGAAGCCTCAAACCAGGCAGGATTCCTCTGCACAGTAGAAGCCTCAAACCAGGCAGGATTCCTCTGCACAGCAAAGCCTCAAACCAGGCAGGATTCCTCTGCACAGCAAAGCCTCAAACCAGGCAGGATTCCTCTGCACAGGAGAAGCCTCAAACCAGGCAGGGTTCCTCTGCACAGGAGAAGCCTCAAACCAGGCAGGGTTCCTCTGCACAGGAGAAGCCTCAAACCAGGCAGGGTTCCTCTGCACAGTAGAAGTTCCTTTTCTGCTCTCGTATCATGATGTCACTATAGCAACCCCCCCCCCCCCCCCCCCCCACCCCCAATAATGGCCCTGTCCCTGTCTAATCTGGTCAGAGACCAGAGGTCAGGCAGGTCACTCAGGATCACTGCGACAAACTGGACAGTAAAGTAGTCCTGCAGGGGTGGTGGCAGACCTGGGGGTGAATTGCAGTAGGAATGGTGCAGCTGGTAATTCACTGCAATCACAGTGTTATCGCTAATTGAAATTGTGCGTTGTTAAACTCTCAGTAAAACCAGGAACAGTGCAAAAAGCCATGCAAGTGGAGCCTTATCTCCACCCCAGAGTACCCTTCAATATTACGCACACCCCGAGATTCAGGATTAGGGCCACCATCTGCAGCCCCAAATTTCGATCACTCGCCATTATTTGCTACACAGACAGTAAATCAGAGCAGCTGGCATAACAAAAATAAAGTCTAGAAAAACTAAACTGCTTAATAAAGAAAGAAATCCAAAGAACCTCCGGTAGTAAGGGTTCACTCAATACTAAAGAAATAATAATAATAATAATAATAATAATACTGGCGTCATCTTACCCCCTGCTTCCCAGTGAATCGGATCGACGGGCGATTAGACAAGGAGCTCTGGAAAAAAAAAGAAACAAACAATTAGCAGACTTGGTTCCTGTAATTGGTTCCCAGCTGAACTGCTTCCTGTTCCTGAGAGGGGATCAACATGTGGCAACAAAGACATTTTACAGGATTATAGGAGCACTTCCTAGACACAGGCCCAGCCGTTTCTTACAGGTTTATTAAACAGAGTGCTTTGGCACAAAGTAATACACGCTGCTTAAGAGCTTCCTTGAACAGCCTTATTAAAATCAGTGATAAAAGGCACTCCGAATCATTCACACCAATGAAAACAAAGCCTCCCATGACAGTAACTGCATGCTTAGCACCTGCACACACTTCTCTTATCCGAGCTTGAATAGCGGCTGTCCTCAAGCCTGCCTCCACTTCCAACTATGACCTCTGGCAGTGTTGGCTAGGGTTAACTGTGTCAAAGGCTTAGTCCTCCCTACAGTAATTCTTCACATCATTCTACTCCAGTGGTCTGGTGTATAATCACCTCTTCATCCCTACTGGCTGTGCCAATGTGTGGGCTACAGCCAGGAGTCAATGCTGCTGTGATGCAGGCACAGCCCCAGGCAGCCCAGCGCAGAGTGCTAGGCTCAGCCTGTTCATTTGAATGGGCTGCTGACAGGTCAGCATTCTCTGGTACAGCAGCCCTGAAAGATCCACACGGCAGGTGGGATCACAGCACAGCACTCGCAGGCAGGCAGGGGCGCAGGCACAGGCTACACACACCACCATGGGTTTAACTAATGATGTGCTAGAAAAAAGAAAGAGGCCATTTCTATAGGAATAAACAGGTAGAGGAGGAAAAAAAAAAATCTGAAAGACTGTCCCATAATCAGAATCTAAATAATATACATATTTTAAAAAGTACCATAGCTAAACAAGATATTCTGTTTCCCAGTGCAGGAAAGATCCCTGTAATAAAACGAAGGCTTGTGTAAAGAAGAAAATGAAGACTCAGATGTTAAATAGTGTTCCTCTCTCAGAACCCCTCCTGTTAGTAAAGCTACAGATTCCGGCGCGACTTGATTCATTTCACAGCAGATTTACTGTACCAGGGGGCCTCACGGCTCACTCCTGGCACCTGGTCATTTCAATAAGATACTCTAACAAGTGCAAGTCTGAAGCCCAGAGCTGTGCCTGAACCCCAACACACAGGACAGAGCGAGCCTCAGTGTGTCTGAACCCCAACACTCAGGACAAAGTGAGCCCCAGTGTGCCTGAACCCCAACATACAGGACAGAGCGAGCCTCAGTGTGTCTGAACCCCAACACTCAGGACAAAGTGAGCCCCAGTGTGCCTGAACCCCAACACACAGGACAGAGCGAGCCCCAGTGTGCCTGAACCCCAACACTCAGGACAAAGCGAGCCTCAGTGTGCCTGAACCCCAACACTCAGGACAGAGCGAGCCTCAAGCCCTGCAAACACGAGAGCTCTTCGCGATAGTTCTGACTAACGTTTTAAAAGGGACCTCCACAGCATTCCTCATGTGTGCATATGAACAGAGAGCACAAGCAGACTGCCTTCTTGCCTTCTCGGGTGTCAGGTTGGAGAGTGTGTGGGATTGCGGAGCTCAGGCAGGCAAATCAATTAACCATTCTCTACCACTTTAAAGAACAGCTGCTGTAAAGTCATTCACAGCTGAATCAGATCCCTTTCAGGACACCATACAGGTTTGATATGACAAAATAATACTACAACATTTTGGTCTGCATTGAGTCTTTTCAAACAGCACAGACAGGAATCACAGTGCGATTACCTAAATTGCAACAGTAACCCGCGGTATGAATGTGGAGGGTGAACACAAGCCAGTCTCTGGTTTCACGTTTCATTAAAAACTCAGATTCCCCGGGTATACATGACAGACAAGGAGAAAGAAACTGACAGCAGGCAATGCACAGAGGCAGGTCCTCCCATACCGAGCCATTGCCTTGCTCGCTCATTAACTGGTAGCATGACCTACATTTCAAGAGGACTGCAGCGGTAATGTGTGTCTGCGTGTCAGAAAAACTGTTACAGGCACTGCATCCAGCCCTGGCACCAGCGAGCGAGCACAGCGAGGGGTTCACAAGCACCGCATCCAGCCCTGGCACCAGCGAGCGAGCACAGCGAGGGGTTCACAAGCACCGCATCCAGCCCTGGCACCAGCGAGCGAGCACAGCGAGGGGTTCACAAGCACCGCATCCAGCCCTGGCACCAGCGAGCGAGCACAGCGAGGGGTTCACAAGCACCGCATCCAGCCCTGGCACCAGCGAGCGAGCACAGCGAGGGGTTCACAAGCACCGCATCCAGCCCTGGCACCAGCGAGCGAGCACAGCGAGGGGTTCACAAGCACCGCATCCAGCCCTGGCACCAGCGAGCGAGCACAGCGAGGGGTTCACAAGCACCGCATCCAGCCCTGGCACCAGCGAGCGAGCACAGCGAGGGGTGAGGGGTTCACAAGCACTGCCCACTGGCTCTGCTTAAAAAAAAACAAAGTTTTTAAACTTCTGGATGTGCCGAATCTAAAATTACATATATACTTTTCCCAAGCTTTTGTTCCAGTGTAAAGTTTGCTGAATGCTTCTGCAGTTCACATCAAACCCCCTTATACACCAACCAAGCCCCACTACAAGTGCAATTCCAAGCATCTTGCAGTCACCGTTTTGCACAGGCATGCAACAAGCCCCACGACATTCTTGCAGGCGTTGGGAACAGAGGATTTTAAAAACCTGTCTGACAGCTTCTTAACCCATGTCCCATTTACACTAGGAACGAAAGCACTTCATACCACAACACCTCCGAAGTCATCAACTTCGCTCATTTAAAATGTGCCAGTCAGGAATCTGAAACCAGCGCCGCTGTGAAGGTCCAGGGAGCAGCTGATGGGATGCCCTGCATTTAATTAGTCCGGTTATACACGACGGTTCTCTCGAGTCACGGCCAAGTTCACTGCGATGATGACGATAGCCGTGGTCATCTCTGACTCACGACAGACCCGAGCATGTGTCAGGTACCCGGGCACCCCAAGAGTTAAAGTAAAAGGAACTTCATTCCTGATGATCAGCTCATTCAGAGTTCCTTAAGCACAGCTGTCTGGGCAGTAACAGGGAAACTGGTATCACTTTGATAACGGATGGATATTAAAGCACCATGCGCTGGCACTGTCCAGGCCAGACCACTGGAGCTCCAGGTTAAGCAGTGCCACTTACAGACTGTAACGTGTAATTTCAGCTGCACAACACCCCGCAATCATGTTCAATTTCATAAGCTGAGACTCCTCCCTGCGCATTTACTACATTTCTCAGTCAAAAGTTTCACATCACCTAGAATTTTAGGATTAAGAAATAAAAATAAAATCTATTAAATCGAAATAATTTTGATCTTTTATTTAGCATCATGTAATCCAACAGTAGTACAGTATGTTAGATTTCAAAATGTCACATTTTTCAATTTGTCGGTTTTTCATTAAAAGCACATGGAAAACTACAAAGCAGTAAGCAATTCAATATGTTAACATAACATCATTCCCTAAGGTTTCATTCCACTTCATGAAGCACAAAGGTGTTAATTCTATAAGGTGATGCAAAGCGTTTGGCCACAGTTCTACAGGAACGACCCTCACATGACATTTCAAACAAGCTTGCCCCCCTTCTCTGGGGGCTCAGATTGCAGGTCTGGAGCTCTGAACTTCAGAACCACACGTCAGGGACCACTAACCCGGCCCACAGCACCGAGGCACGGGGCCGAGGTGTCAGGTCAGCACGGAGGTGCGCTCGCCCCCTCAGAGCAGAGAGGAGGGGAAGCTCTCATGGTGTCGGAGCACTTCCAGCCAGGAAACAAGGGGGCAGCTGCTGAATACAATGCAAGCACTGCAACACCCTCGGCTATTTCTAGCCTGGAGTTAGCCCTTGCTTGTTCCTTAAAACACTCCAACCTATTTTGCTGTTGTTGTGCCCTGCGGAAAACCCATCGCTCAGCACATACTGTCCTGAACAGGGCATAGCATTCCGAGTTAGGAACGCAATCCAAGAATCCAAGAATAACCCATCTGTTACTTCATCCATTGATGACACTAGGAGATTTTCTGATGATATCACAACCGCTGGCCTGGATTCAACCCTGAAGTGGTGTAAAAACTACAGCGAGAGAGAGAGAGAAAGAAAGAACGTCCACATGCAACATGCATAATGTCTGACACTGCACAGCACACCCTGCAAACACGGTGACTGAGATTACAGCATTTCTAGGAGTATGAGCTCATGCACCAATCTTCCACTTGATTTTATAGCAAACAAACAACTGCCCCATAAGCCCAATTGCCCCACCCTCATTCTCTCCCCCCTCCAGTAAACAAACTGGACTGTCAACAAGACCAATGGAACGAGTCTAGAAACGCGTAGCTTGGCTTTAGGCCGTCTCTCACACTCTGTGATCACTACCTATTTAGAGACCAGATTGCCCAGATGGGACTGCTGTTAGCTGCTTGTTCCCACGGCTACACACTGCCGCAGAGCAGACAGGCACTGCAAGCTTCCAACAGTCATGAACACCATAGAGAAGGATCAGGAGCCACTGAGCTTGACCCTGTGAGTAACCCTACTGCGCAGGATAATAATATCCCCTCACGAGCTGGGAAACCCCGGGCTGTAACCGAACCCTAACGTGCAGGACCAGAGAGAGCTTCAAGCCCTGGAAACAAGAGAACAGCAGGGACAGCACCACGTTCTAAAAACACAAAACCCAATTCCTCCCGAGCACAGAACCGGTTAGGTCTAAAAACCAAGCGAAAAAAGTTAAAAAGTTTAAAAAGTTCAGGATTCTTTATTCCTTCGTTGAGAGACAGTACTGCAGGTCCTTGAAGTTCTTCCTTTGTAGGGATATAAAAAACGATGAAAGTTCTGAGAAACAAGTCAGGTACACAAACCTTTTAGCTGACACCCTGGGATCCTTCAAGAAGCTGCTTGATGAGATTCTGGGATCAATAAGCTACTAACAACCAAACGAGCAAGATGGGCCGAATGGCCTCCTCTCGTTTGTAAACTTTCTTATCTTCTTACTTGTTAACATGACCTAGTTATACCTGCATATCCATGTGAAGCACAAGCAAACAATATCTGTTTAAGGACCCAGAACACTGTCTCAAAAGAAACTCCTCAAAATAACAGCCAAGTAACACACACATTCCTTAGCTGTGATGCGGTCTTAATAACACCCAGCAAGTAAACCCGGTCACTCTGTTCTGCAGCAACTACTACCCTTTCATTGTGGGCTAGTGAAGGAGAGCCCAGGCCAGTGCGTGCAGCTGCACACAGTAATCTAGGAGTGAGGAAAGCTGACTGCAGCAGAAGCAGATTGTGTCTAATATCCAGGCACACACACCCAGACACAGGGCTAGCCAGGCTGAACTGCTGCACAGCTTTACAAAGACCTGCAAGCTACAACTTTGAAAAAAAAATATCAAAGTATTACAAAAGAGATCACACACACACACACACACACACACACACACACAATGTGCTTGCTGGGCTGTCATTGTAACAACTCTGTGTTTGTTGGTAACGCAACACACTTGAAGTGAAAGTGGTTTGTATTCATTTTCAGATTCCTCTCTCTGCTTTTTGCAGTCTATTCATTCCAAATCTCTGTGCTTCACGCAAGCAGACAAAATATTTTCTAAATACGGAACTTCCTAGCTAGCCATTAGCTAGTTCCAGTTTCTGGACTCGTTTATAGGAAATGAGCTGCCTTAAACAACTGTTGAAATGATTAATTCAGGGGAGATTCAGACTTTGCAAGAAATCGCCACTCCAGATTTATTTACAGTGTAAATAAGCCCACACAATCAACGTACCCTGTCATGCATGGCGATCACGTGGGCCCCCCCCTAGTCTTCCTATGGATGCACATGGAACAGGTGAGGTTGCCAAGCCCGATTCTTAGCAGAAAACATTATTACAGCATTATCTTTCTACTGTTTTTTTTTTCTATTTTAACTGACTGAGATACTATTTTATAAATGCATGTGTGTGTTTTTTTTATTTTTTCTTTAAAGTCTTGACAGGTCGGCTTTTCAAACTGCACAGAGTTCACACGCAGTTTTACAGTTTATATAAATCGAAATAAATCGTGACCAAAGGGGGGGCATAGATAAAAAAAAAATCTAAAAAACTAGTTTATCAATCGCTTCAAAACTAAAAGACCGACAGGTACCGGAGCCCCCTTCAGTCCGATCTGACGGACCTGTTTAGCTCAGCAGGTTCCTTCTCTGGATTGCTGCTTCAGTTTAAGAGTATGATTGGCAGTCACCCTTTCTACAACTCAATAGGGGGCGCTAGCGTGGCAAAATAAAACACGTCCTGACGAACCTGGACTCTCCACGGCGTCAACTCACGCAAAACACGCAAAAAATACAAAAAAAAAAAAAAAACACCACACTTTTTTTCTTTCTCTGCAATCACAACCACGAGGTTCTTCAATCTCGTCTCTACACGCGAGTGACGACAGCAACAGGAGAAGATCATTTTAAAACTTCCATTTCTTTTTTCTCTCTTTTTCAAAATTACCTAGAATATAAACCTTATGTAATGGATCCGACATTCTGTTTAAAAAAAAAAAAAAAGCAAATAAAACTCGACTTTATTTTTTTATTCATTAAAATTCTAATTAAATGCATGCCATCGTTGCATGCAAGATTATTGCTGTGCATTGACGTGCATGCAAGATTATTGCTGTGCATTGCCGTGCATGCAAGATTATTGCTGTGCATTGCCGTGCATGCCCTCTCATCTCACAAGCCCCCAAAAGGAGACGGCGTGCGGCTGTGTTTATTTTTACCAGCTTTGCAGGGAGTAGGCTGTTGATTCTCCGCCAGACGTGTGGACCGCAGTACCGCTAGCAGTGCGCTGCGGACAGTCACTCTCACAGACGGGTCACATTTGTTTATATCAACTTCTGAAGTACTTGGCTACAGGAAATAGGACGCTAATCAAATCCAAATCCTTCTTCCGACCGTGTCAATATGAAGCGACTAAACCCGACCGTCCCTAGGCTGAACAGCAACTGGTGATGTTGCCAAACGTGTTTACAGAAATAAAAACTTCACAATCTAGCCCCCAGGTGAAAAATCTAAAAAAAATAAAAATAAATCAAAAGTTTAATAAATTAATTTCGAATGTTATATAAACTGGACTTACACTGATGAATCGAAGTGTCTAAAAACTATAACAATAATAATAATAATAATAATAATAGACGCTTAATTCCGACTGGGAATCAAGTGTCGCTCTCAGATTGCAATTACAATATAACAAAACAGCTCAGGGATAGGAGCGATATTTTTGGTCTTGACGATTTTTGTTAAAACAGAGAAATAAACGGTTTAAGGCAGATGTGCCTCTGCTCGGGCGCGGTGTTTCGGGGTTAAATATCACAGCTCGGTTCAGGCGAACGAGTTTGAAACCGCTCCTTTTTTTTTTTTCGGCCGGGCAGGTGGTGTTGAGTTCAGAGCAGCTCAGATCTACCTCCACTAAACCAGCCCGCAGAATCGACACGGAGCCACAGAGACACACCGGGGGAGAGAGGGAGCCATAGCCAGCCTCCCCTGCCCGGTAACACTGCGCCGCTCTCGTCCGGTAAAAGGCGGCGGGCTCGTTTTCAGGACTCACCTTGCTGTTCTGGTAACCCTCAAAGGCCCTCAGGGCGCTGTCAGTCAGTTTAACGTGAAACACGGAGACGCTGCTGCCATTGCCGAGTCTCCCGCAGGACAGCCCGTAGCTCCGCTCCTCCTGCAGCGCCGCCATCTTGCAACCATTCCCCCCGCCGCCGCCGCCACGCAAACAAGCCCCGGCCTGCTGCATTATTCATGAGCCGCCGTCACCGCAGCCGGGCGCTCAATTATTCATGAGCCGGCGTCACTGCAGCCGGGCGCTCAATTATTCATGAGCCGCCGTCACTGCAGCCGGGCGCTCAATTATTCATGAGCCGCCGTCACTGCAGCCGGGCGCTCAATTATTCATGAGCCGGCGTCACTGCAGCCGGGCGCTCAATTATTCATGAGCCGGCGTCACTGGCAGCCGGGCGCTCAATTATTCATGAGGTGTTCCAAACAAAAAGGGCGTGGCCTTGACCTCCGCGCATCATTAATATCCAATGAGATGGGTGTGCGTGTGTGTGTGTGTGTGTGTGTGTGTGTGTGTGTGTGTGTGTGTGTGTGTGTGTGTGTGTGTGTGTGTTGCTCTTGCTGTAGTTGCATAAGTGGGGCTAGCGACACGGGGAGGGCAGGCTGATTGACCAGGCTGAGTTATTAATTATTCCTCGCTGCTGGCTGCCTTAAAAAAAAAAAAAAAAAAAAATCCTAGTGGAGTCATTCATTATTAACAAACCAAGGCGTAATATAGGGAGACTCCTCGCGCCTGGCTATTATTCACAGGGGTTGGGAACTCAAGCGCGTGGGAAGGAGGACGCTGCAACAATTGCAATGGGGTGGAACTGCGTCAACAGAACGTCAATATACGTCACAATACAGCAGCGGGGATTGCCCCCCGAAGTCCTTTGCAGTGGAGTTTGACCTGCACCGTCTATCTTACTTACAGCTTAATGCACCGTGCATGCTTCACACCAATAAAGAGACGTGCTTTGTATGGCCACATACCGAGCAAATGATTATTTGTTTATTGAGCAGACGCCTTTATCCAAGGCAACTTACAGAGGCTAGGGTGTGTGAACTATGCATCAGAGGCACAGTCACAGCAACGTCTTACGTGGAAGACGGAGCACAAGGAGGTTACGTGACTTGCTCGGGGTGTGACTGGGATTTACAAGCCCGTCTCTTCAACCACCGGACCACACCGCCTCCAAATTGTTCTCGCTGTTGAAAGTGAACGGAGCTGAGAGAGATCGAGAGATGGTAATACAGAGCAGCAGGTACCACTCGGTTGGCAGGTGCTTCTCTGTGGACTAATCTGGATAACAGGAGACAGCGAAGCACGTTTGTCTTTAGTGTTCTGCAATGTATCGTTTCATTTCACACCGTGCATATTTCAGTTGATGCTGGGATGCATGTACGAATCACCTTGTATGTACACTGGGTTATTTTCAGTAAAAAGAATAACCAATATTTATTAGTGCGATTACAATATATTACAGCACAAGCACAGCAGCGTAATTAAACCCACACTGGATACTAATCAGGGATCACTTCACTGATGCAAGGCAGGATATGATGATGTAATGATGGAACTGGAGTCAATGCATTATTTGAATGAGTGACACTGATAGTGTTCAGCTGTTCACCTGTAATAAATGTGTTTATGTTTATAACGTGTTCATCATTAGACGTACTGTGACCCCTTTGCAAACGAGGCCTCTGTGTCAACGCGTAAATCTTCAATCAATCAATCAATAGACCCGTGATTGTCAGGCACGACTCTGACACAAGCATATGCTGATCAGGTATTCCGTGTTGGTGTGCGACAGAGGAAATAAAACGACAGCTAAAAAAAATAAATAAATAACCAAAAGAAATAAAAACATTTCTTTAATAACTTCTACACAGCTCCCCTTTCCTGCAGCCCGGGATTTCTCACTTGACAAAATGCATCTCTTTCCACAGACAGCACACCAGCCAGCTCTCATCACACAGCGCAAGGCGTTCGCATCTCAGCTCGGTGCTCAAAAGATCGATGCATTTACAAGGACTTCTTTTTCAATCCACACCAACAGTTTTGGTCAGTGGGAGCCCATGTTTTCATTTTATATCTTGCTTAAATTGGTCCTCAGCCATAAAACATAAATTATATAACGACAGGGTAGCAGCGAGCGAGTAAAACGACTCCGCCCTCCGGCAACACATCTTCTAAAATCAGTCCCAGGACGTTAAACCGTGCAGTTATCATTGGGCAGTGTAACTCCCAGTCTCGGCTGCGCCAAGCCCATATCCAGGCTGCCCTGGTAAGGATAGGCGATGAAGGAAAAAGGTTGCTTTTGTTGCTGCTGGGGGGGTGCACAGAGCAGTCTAACATTGCTACAAAGGGGTTTGCAATAAAGAGGATATTTAAATGAACACTACAGCCTCTAATGCCTCTATCCAGGGTCCCCTGATAGATACTATATACACATTCATAGTAATAAATTGTTCCCATAACAGTCAGTCAGATCATTAACATTTTCTATACAAAGTGTCTTATTTAATATCAATTCTTCACTGGCTTGACCGTTCACACATTTAGAAATTTTTTTTTTTTTTTTTTAAAAGACACACCACTGCACATCTTTGTTGTGTAAAGGTTGTCTTTTCTCTCTCCCTCTCATCTATATATTTATGTCTTTATTTTAAATTAAATTGATTTCAGTATTTGCATTTCGTGGGCCCCTGCGTGTTCATCGCTGCGATGGCTCTTGCCCTGTGATTGGAGCGCGGCGCGGTTCTCCCGCTGCGTTCGAGACTCCTCCCCCTCCTTCGCAACGCCGCTGGGCTCTTCAGTACCGGGCCGCGATGACGACGGACAAGGCCACGCCCCCGATCGCTACGGCGGTCGCGCCAAACAGCCACTTCCAGCTGAAGCTCTGAAACAGACAAGAAAAACATTCAACCAACCAGTCACAGACCCCATCAGACCTGGGGCGACAATTCCATTCCACTGGCAGCAGAATCGTGTGCTGAAATTACAAATCACAACGACACTGAAGCAACATGGACAACAGCATGCATTACTAACATGGTCCCCAACCCAGTTAGTGATTGTAAATACAAGAATGATCGAACGACAAACAAACGCGGAACTGAACTGTAATCATTGACCTGCTACTGGAAACAGGCACACTCGAGCTCCGAGCGGCCAACAAGCCCCTCATGATGTTAGGAATGAGAAGATTTGCATTTATTGAGATTATATATATATATATTAACAACAGACATATGTAGCTTCTCCGCTCCAGTGAGATTACAACACATGCTCTCCTCTGCAGGCCTCACCCAGGACACCCTGGCTCTCTGCTCGTGCCCGATGCTGCTGCTGCTCCCACTCGGGTTCCCCAGCATCTTCTTGTACATGGCCTGCTCCACACCTCTCTGCTCTAGGTGCTTCTTCATCACCTTGGACAGCTCTGCGTGGATGGTCTGCAAAACGAGGGCAGGGCGAGGGCTGTTAAGAGGCCGTTTCAATGTCAATGTCATTCAGGACCCCCTGTTTTTTAAACGAGCGCAGGTCGCACGGGACAGTGGTTCTCACAGCTGCGCCCGTGACTGCGTCTGACATCACCCGGAACCAACTACTTTTGTTTTCATTTAAAAAAAAAAAAAAAGAAGACAGCACATGCTCAAATTAACAGCAGCGTCCACAGAGCGCGAGGTCTCCAGTATGACTGGGTTCCCCACCTAGATCTAAATAAACAGTAAGACTTCTCCATCAGCAGTAATCCCCCAGCAGTCCAGCTCTCCCACACTCAACACAATCACTCCAGTTTAATACCATACAGTAAAGGGACAGCCACGTTTTGATTCATTTAAACATGGGGGGTTGAAACTTACTGGAGGAAATTATTAAGTGAACCAATCAATATAAATACATTATACATAAATAAAATCAGTCTAGCAGATGAGGATTTTTGCCTGCTTCAATGTAGTGTATCGAGGATGGAAAGAAGACTCCGATTGCACAGCAATATCCAGGTTTTACTAGGAGCTTCATTAGCCACAGTGTCTAGGTAAAAAGCTCAAGTGTGTCTTATTGAGATCACAGTAAAACCAGGAATGGATGAAGCTGCTGTGTAATGGGAGTCTTATTTCCATCCTGGAGTACACTGTATATTTTACAGTTTTGCACAGGGACATCCCAGGCTAGAAGAACACTGCTGTTTGGATTCGGAGATAGGGAACCTCATGTCCCCTGTTTTGCGTAAGCAATGAAGTAACAGCATGTACGATATGACCCGCGTTCCTGACAGTTCCTATTTTGGGTAACTGCAAGACATCAGAGCCGCTGGGGTGATGAGTGTGCAGTCTGGCTGCAGAGTTCATCTCAGTGCCACACTGCTCCACCTGCTGGTGGTTCTCCACAACTGCATTTCCAACTTGCCCATCTGTTTTTTTATCAAGAGAGACCTCCCAGGTCTTTGTTTCCAGCTGAACCCCCAACCCCGGTCCTGGGGGACCCCCTGTGTCTGCTGGTTTTCATTCCAACCGAATTCTCAATTACTTAATCAAACCCTTAATTGAACTAACCACATGCTTAATTAGACCTTTTTAATTGTTCTCAGCTCCTAAAATGTTGCAAATTTTAAGTTACTTATAAAATGGTATAGTTAACTTGAAACCTCCAACTGTTTAAAAGCTGAAAACAATTAAAAAGGTCTAATTAAAAGTAACTGAGAACGAAAGTTGGAACGAAAACCAGAAGACACAGGATTGACACAGGATTTGGAAACCCTGCCCTAACAATTCAACCCTTCGGAAAGTTTACCACACACACAGTAAAAGCACAGCACAGTGTAATAAAGCACAGTGAAAGCTTGGTGAAGCGTAGATAAACACTGTAAAGAATAGTGAGGTATGATAAAGACAGGTCAACGCAAAACTGTACAAAATTCTTTCAAACACAAGAACCATTCTCTCTGAGCCACTGCCCACACCCTAACCAAGAACTGACTGAAATCTTCAGCTCGCTATTCAAATTCTCCCAGCCAGCCTGTCGCTGAAAAGACTTTCTGCACCTGTGCAGGGAACAGCAATGGCAAACACCTCGATCCTGAAGGACAGCTAGCAGACCAGGAGCCCTGTACCTGTGCACCCTGCAGTGTGCATGGGGCCGGGGCTCAGATACACACCTTGTTGGAAGGCTCCAGCTTCAGCGCCTTCTTCAGAAACCCGATTGCTTCAGAGTATTCCCCCTGCAGAGCCAGGACCTGGTAATGCAACAGGGCAGCACAGTGCAAGGTTAATCACCCAACCTTTACATGAATGTTGAAGTGCATCAAAAAAAATAAAGTCAGAGCTCTCTTATGCTTCTTGTGATGCAGGGACGCAACAAGACACTCCTATTGCAGAGCAGTTTCACCCATGCCAGATTTTACTATGAGTCTGCTTAGCCCCAGTGCATAGATAACAGGGTCAGGTGAAACCAGGAATGGATCACAGTGCTCTGCAATGGGGGTTGGATTTCCATCCCTGCGATGGCTTTTCCCGATTGGTTTCAAAACTCCCAGGAAGTTTAAAAGGTGTTGAACCTTGAGTCCTTGTTAAATAATGAGCCTGCGAGGAGGGAAAACGGGTTCAGTAATTCAGGGGAGGAGCGGCACTGTGCAGCCCCCTGGAACACGTTTTAAAAGCCTGAATGAGGAATGAAATGAAGCCTCCCCTACCTTGCCCTTCCTGAAGAGAGCCTTCACGTTGTCTGGCTGGTGGCCCAGGACGCTGGTGCAGGACTTCAGAGCCGCCTCGTAGTGCTCCAGCTTCAGCTGCGCCGCGGCCATGTTGTTCAGACACTTCACCTTGACATCCAGGAGCGCTGCGTCCTCGTCCAGCGTGCTGTCCACTGCGGGGACAGAGACAGAGAGACACAGCCAGCCAGCCGGGCAGGGCCAGTCCTGTTAACAGCACTCTAGAGCTGTCTGCATGCTGATACACAAAGCTAATCTTTCAAATTCTTTCGGTGCAGTGTTTCACTGAATTTCAGGTTTGATCCATTCCCGGTATGTAAAACCTGGAATGGATGAAACTGCTATGCAACAGGAGTCTTTGGTTCCATCGATGGAGTTTGTCAGCAGTTTGTCTAAATTGGAATCCAGGAATCACGCAAAAGGCAGGACAATGCATTTGCCCATGCCATCAATGAGATGAGGAGTTGTTCTGACACAGAGACATGTGCAAGTACATACAAGAGCCTCTACTCTCCCCTGCCACAGGAAAGACTGGCTATAGAAACTGCATCCTGTGTGAGGTCCAGCCTGCCTCAACTGTAACTCTAGAATCAGAGTGAGAATAGTTTAGACAGCGCAGGGCTGGCAAAACGTTTTTGGCTAAACGAGTGATTTCCAACAATCCTCACTGTTGCAGAAATCACTTATTTGAAACGTTTCATTGTATTTGAGCTGTACCTTTGGAGCTGGACTCTGCCACCTGCAAGGCAATGCCATAGGAGGTGATGGCGTAGACGAACTCGCCTCGCTGGTAATACACGTTGCCCCGCTCCCTCTTCCTGCTGGCCAGCTCCATCTTCTCCTGGGGGAGTAGGAGCTCCAGGTCAGGGGCAGGCTTCACCTCCAGCAGCTGCACCTCCAGGGACAGGCTGGCGTTCGGGGGAACGGCGAGGCTGGGACTTCAACACAAACAAATAACAATAACACAAGAGTTCCTGTTACAGGTTATCGAAGTGGGTCTCAACATGTCAAAACGTTTTAAAATATTTATTTAAGATATATTTAATTATTAATAGTTTTGTCTTATATATTTTATTTGTAATCAGACCTCAGGCAAGTTGATCAGTCCTGAGATATAGCCAATCAACCAGCAGTACTCATGCAAAATCACCGAGCTATAGCCAATCAGCAAGCAGTACTCATACAAATATCACCCGGAGATTGTCTCTTAGGATTGCTAGATCCGCATGTCTCCCAGCTAGCTTTTCTCTTGGAACTTGACACCTACCACCCCAGGCTTGCGTAAGCGTATTTTGAGTCAGTGTAGATGAGGGCTTTCTCTTCCAGCTCCATTAAATGCACACAGATATCCAGGGCCTGCAAATAATAATAATAATAATATTTATAATAATAATAATAATAATACCAAACATTACATGCAACTGAGCATTTAGCTGTAGACTGTCCCCAATCCCTTTTGATCAATAATACACAAGCAGTGGCAAACTCTTCCCTGTAGCTCACATCCCACTCACTGCGTTCGCGAGTAAACACTGCACAGTCCTCTATTAATAAGTGTGATCAGCTCACAGCACATTCTGCAGGATGTAAACTGCACTGACGAGAGGACATGGGACTTTAACAGACTGGGTTACTAAAGCGCAGAGACTTCGGATTGGCTATCTACCTGGATGACATCACCGTCCCCCAATGTGAAAGAGAGGCTTGGCTCCTCCTCCACCGTGGTCCCGTCTTCCAGCATGGTCCTCAGGTGCACTGTGACATCCTGTCCTTTCTTGGGTCGGGTGTCCTCTCCCTTGCCTGCGACCAAGGTTTTCATCTTCAGCATCCCGTTCCCTGCAAAAAATCATCAAAAAAAAAAAAAAAAAAAAAAAACCTTCTGCTTAAAGATGCTGTCAGGATTACAAGTGACGATTTAAAAATCATACAAAGTCATCAACACAAGCAGCTACAGTCAAACCTGCTTCATAAACCAACTCTCCGGCCAGGGCACTCTAGGGGTATCCTTTTGGAGACTAGTGCTGTGCACAGTTATATACATACTGACTGGCAACCCTTTTCAATCCGGTACAAAACTGTAGCCAGTCAATATCGTTACGAGCCAGACCGAATCCCTTTGTGTTTAGTCAGTCACTCCCTAACCTAACGAGACCCGGGCAGAACCAAGGGATTTGCAACGGGCAGTGTTGTGTGATCCCATCAGTGAGATTTAGGTGAAAATTTCTCAAACCACGAATGCAGACTCTCTCACACCTAGCACTTCCAGCCACTCCTCTGCCTTCTCTCTGCCCCAGTCGGGGTCACCGCTCTGGGTGTCTCGGATCCTGGAGCTCCCGGTCTCATCCGGCTTCTCTTCCTTCTTCTTGTTTCCGGCGTCTTCCAAAGGAGGAAGGTCACTGATGTCATCATCATTGTCGTCCTCCTCCCGGTCCAGCATCTCAAAGTCCTCCCCGCTCTCCAGGAGGGAGGCGTGGTCCACGGGGGGCAGGGTCTGTGGCTCTCCCAGGACGCTGGAGTCTGGGGAGTCTGTAAGGATACCGGCTGAACTGCTGACAGGCTTCCCTTCTGTAGCAGCCATCCTGGCTTTAATAAATGAGCTGTGAAGAAACACATAATCAATGAATAACATGCTATCCCATACAATACACATATCTACAGCGCCTTCCATCACAGGGATCGCGAAGCGCTTCACACACACACACACACACACACAATATGCAAGTAAACCATACAATTAGTACAATAGTATAATACAAAAATGTAATAAAAACAAAATGAAAACCAAGGATAAAAAAACAGAACAATTAAAATAAAAAAGTTATAAAATTATAATTAAAAAATGCCATATGTATTAAACAAGCAATAGATATTGACATTCTGAAAAAATATATATCATTTTCACGTGGCTGTGGGTTACTGCACGCTGTGGTTTTTGAAGTATCGCTTAGTGTTTTTTGGTATTAAAACGTTCACAAGGACTAACCCTATCTGCTCTAAAACACCCAACAAAAAACATGAATATACGAGTTGCTGTAGAAATCAACTCGACTTGCAACATACAACAGCACTGTACGAAGCTCAAATACCTCAAACTGGCCGTTTTTGACTCTAAATATTGCGTTAAGTTTCGTGTAGTGCGGCGGTATAGAGTCAGAAACTGGACGAGGAAACACCAGTATAGCCTGGCCTGCCAGTGGAAGACAACTGGGATACGCAGGCCAGAATTGCATTTACCAGTTCGTCTACCAGCCAAGCCCAGCGGCTACTCCTGTATCCCAGCGCTGCGTGTGTCTTCTCTTACCTCTGATTCGCAGTGCTAGTTCATTAAAAGCTCGGTCCAGTCTCCACAGACTCTTCTCTTCTCTTCTCTTCTCCTCCTCTCTTCTCATCTCTTCTCTCTCTCTCTCTCTCTATCCCTCTTTCCTGGTAACCTTGGCCCTCGCCCTCTCATCCCAGCTGTAAACACCCCGCCCACTGCGCGCTCCCATTGGCTCGGTCCCGCCACCCGAGCTCACGATTGGACACTCCCGCTGCCATTCTTGCAGAAGACGGCGCCTTCAAAAAAAACAAAAAAACAAAACAAAAACAAAAAAAAGCCTACTTAACGGCAACACAAAATTAACACACAATTTGCTGCCGTCGACTTAAAGCCAAAGCTGTGCCGCTTTGCTAATTTGCAAGCGCAGCCGGGTGCCTCAAGCGTGTGCATCTATTTCTACGCATCGTGCAAAAATGCGGACTAGACGAGGACTGGACTGGAAACGAGACGTGACTATGCCGGGCCCTGCCCTCTCAGACGGCTCGACACGAGGAGGGAAACTTTGCCCTGCCCTGCTCTGATCGAGACCGGGACGCGACGACCTGCTCTGGACTTGCGAGACGCACTGCCTGCCCTGCTCGCCTCTGCCCGGGACCTGCTCGCGACTGATTGCTCTGCTCTGCCCTGCGCTGCTTTGCCCTGCTATAGATACTGCTCTGCTTGCACCTTGCCCTGCTCTGCTCTGCTTGCTTACCCTGCCTGCCCTGCTCTGCTCTCGCCCGGGACCTGCCCTGCCTGCCCTGCCCGAGACGAGACGAGCTCTGCCCGCAACGGGACCCCGCCCTGCTGCCCTGCCCTGCTTCTGCTGCTGCCCTGCTCTGCTCTGCTCTGCTCTGCTCTGCTTTGCCCTGCTCTGCTCTGCCCTGCTCTGCCCTGCCCTGCCCTCGCAGATCCGTGCATTGACCCTGCTCTGCTCTGCTCGGTCTATTTCATCATAAAACAAGAACACTGCAGAAGCAATAACGCATAATAATAATATCCGATTCCGTGTGCGCAGCCAGCGCAGCGAGTGAAGCCATCGGACCAGCGCTGAAATGTCGGCGAATTACGCGGCGGGACTGTCTCCTTACCCGGACAAAGGGAAATGCGGACTCCCCGAGGTAAGGAGAACCGCAGGCCGTGCCGCAGCCGCGGACTTTCCCGGAGTACGCGGCCGGAGAGAGGCGTGCCTGTCCTGGGGCTGGCGATTTTAAGGAAGTCGGTTTTGTGCAGGTTTTCTGAATGGATAACGGGTTTGTTTTTACTGTCAAGTAAGTGTTTTGTCTTGGCCCCAGACAGAATGTATATGGTGTCCTGGGTGCGAGACAGCGCTTTGTAAAGATACACTTTTAGGCTTGTGTAGAGTGGGCTGAACTGGGCTTCATTAAGACCCGACTTGACAAAGTTTTGAGATCAATCGGCTGCAGAACCGGGCGAGCTCTGATTGCAGGAATGGCCTCGTTAGGGAACTTTTCCAGTGTCTTTTTTTATGATAATTACTGTGATCTTGTGTGTTTGAGATCTGCATCAAAGGCTGTTCACCGGAATTGCGAGCAGTCCTGTCGTCTCGCCCCTGTCTTTGGGGGGGGGGGTATCGATATCGATATTTCAGAGGTGGGATTAAGGCTGCCACTGCATCCATGCATGTTTCACTATGAGTTTAATAAGACGCACCTGAGCTTGTTACCGACACCCTGCGGCTAATCAAACTCCTATTAAAACCTGGAATGGGGAAAGTGGCGCTGCAACAGGAGTCATATTTCCATCCTTGAAATGGCATAGAGTCATTCCAGCTCAGTGACTGGGGGGGGGGCGGGTGATCGACCCCCTGGTCAATTCAGTAAATTTAAATTTTGTGGACAACCTTTCGAAACACGTTGTGCAAAAATTTCGTACGATATTTGCGCTATTATTTATTATTATTAGTAGTATTATGATGTGTTGTTCTTATGGCCTGATTTCTGCCCCCAGAACTTTGACCCCCCCGAGGAGCTGGAGCGGAAGGTTCTAGAGCTGGCGGAGATGATCCGGAACGCGCGGAACGTGGTGTTCCACACCGGGGCCGGAATCAGCACCTCCGTAGGCATTCCAGACTTCAGGTAGCGTGGGAGTGAGGCGGTGGATATGAGAGTGGGAAAGGGTGTGGAGCTAGAGTGGGAGAGCGAGAAAGACGCACGCTGCACGCGCTAGCACCCTGTCATTATTCAAGGACAACTCGGAGAAATGAAAAATCGCTGCTGCTTCTTGGTGTTCAATCGATACCAGGCATTGCAGGTCACATGATATCTTCTAAAAGAAACAATCTGTCACAGCCATGTGGTGTTAAAAACCAGCAGGTGGCGCTGAGGACCTCTGTCTTCACTGGAGATGTTGTACCACATGAAGTTTTCAATGGGGACCTGCAGGTGGTGCCATGGTGCAGTTTACCAGATGTTTGAACGAATGTGTAATGAATTGGTATCTAAGCCCATTACATTGAATGGGAGGTGAGGGATGTGAATCACAAACCATGTAGTTCAAACACGAACTCCTTGGCATTCAACCAAAGAGCAATCTCTGTAGAGGAGGCAAGTACGTGCCTCCTGCTGATGTCAGGATTATTAACTGATCAACCACTAGCTGGCTGTTCATTACAGATGCGTGGCTTCTTTTTAGAATCGGAGCCTTGCTGTGACATCACCTGGAGGGTGTGTCTGCTGAACGCCGACTCCCAGCATGTTGTGAGCGAATCTCAACTGTAAAGCAGCACGGCTCCTCGGAGCTAATGCTTCCTGTGAAAGTGATTCACCCTGCCCGTCTCCCCGGCAGCCCAGGGCTCTTTGATGTTCTCTTCCCTGCAGCGGAGCGCATTCTAATCTAGTCGGATTACAAAAATGCAGAGAAATACTTGAGGGTTTCTGTAATGAATTCTGGTGCAGCCTCGCGCGAGTGCTTTCTGGTCTGTGCTGTTTGCTTTCGTGCTCAGTATCATAAAAATAGACTCGCCTTGAAATGAATATTGATGCCCAGATAGAAGCATGTGCAGCACTGTGCTGTCCCTCAGTGCACCCGGCTCACTTGGTCTCGCTGTGGTGTTAGGAACGCCCCCTGCTGGATTGCTGTGGCTCTCAAACATCAGACTTGTTGTTCGAGCCTAATTAGACACAGCGTGCGACTTGCATTGAAGGCTCCTCACAGGGAAATGAAATGAAATGGAGTGTCCGTTATCCCTGTCGGTGAAAGGAGAGGAAGAGCGCCCTCTATCTGACTGGCGAGAATTAAAAAAGACGAAGCTTAATGCAGACTTTAATGTCCAGGGACGTGTTTCACCCCGTGGCACACTCTTACGAGGACCAGCCCTCTCGTGGTTCCAGCCCAGTCCAAGCCCGCTTGTGTTGTGTGTTTGCAGGGGTCCGAATGGCGTGTGGACGATGGAGGAGAAGGGTCTGGCCCCACGCTTCGACACCACCTTCGAGGAGGCGAGGCCCAGCACCACTCACCTGGCCCTGCTGGCTCTGCAGAGGAGCGGCTCTCTCAAGTACCTGGTGAGCCAGAACGTGGACGGACTGCACATGCGCTCAGGATTCCCCAGGTGAGCCCGGGCAGCACCAGGGCGGCGCACCTGCAGTCTCATCAGGGATGGGAACAAATAAGACTCCTGTTGCAGAGCACTTTCACCCAGTCCAGGTTTTACTGCCAGCTCGATTAGCCACAGTGTGCAGGGGTGTCTTAATGAACTAGTAAAACCAGGAATGGATCAAACTGCTCTACAGTGGGAGTCTTATTGCCATCCCTAGCACACTACTGGGTGGATTCCCATGATGGTTTTCTGACTTGTGGCTGCGGTAACATGCTCTCTCTCTCTCTCTCTCTCTCTCTCGCTGCCTCTCCCTGTTGGTTCAGGTCTAATTAAAGCGATGTGTCTTATCTCCTGCAGAGACCTGCTCTCCGAGCTCCACGGGAACATGTTTGTAGAGGAGTGCGTCAAATGTGGCAAGTGAGTACCTGTCTCCTCTAGCTAACTGCTCATCATGTCTCCCTCTGTCTTCCACTTCAATGAGTAGGGATGCAAGAGGCAGTGCAGTCATTTAAGACTCCCGTTGCAGAAGAGTGCGAGTGTGTGTCCAGGTTTTAACACAAGCTTCCTGACAGGGTGTGTGAACCTCCCTGAATGAATTTCGCTTGTTCCCCTGCTTTGTGCATGTATAGTGTGTATATAGGGTACCATGCAAGCAGATAACTACTCCACTCCCTGGCTCCTCTGACCTTGAGTAGGTGAAAATCAGCTTGCATCTTATACAGCAACATTTACTGAGCGTATATGAATGATATATATATATAATATATATATATATATATATATATATATATATATATATATATATATATATATATATATAAGTATATATATATATATTCTCATTTAAAAAAGTAATCAATTTACATAAATGTAATGTCCATCTGCTAGAAAGACTCTTCATTTGTCTGTATCCGATCCATATCGGGGTCTGTTCCCCTCTCTCTGTTTCAGGCAGTACGTGCGGGACGCTGTGGTTGGGACGATGGGTCTGAAGCCGACGGGCCGTCTATGTGACGTCCCCAAATCCAGGGGGCTGCGAGCCTGCCGGTAAGAGTGAGAGTAGACCCTGGAGTCCCTATGCGTGGCCAGGAGGCAGCAGCTCTGATTTCGTCTCCTGAAACTCGGCTGCCAGAACTCAAGATGAACGTGTGGTTTAGTTTGTCCCTCTGTGCCCAGCGTCACAAGCACTCTTGTTTAAGATTCACACTGGATACCAGAAGCAGGGAGCCCGCTGCTTTACTAACAATGACTTATTGCCTTAAATATATAGAAGGCTGTCGCACAGAGTCTGCTGAATAGAAAAGCAACGCGACTTTGATGCCGAATCCTTTTGATTCATTATTTCAGTAATTCCACTGCCTGCGAGCCGGAAAGAGTCAAGGATTTGAATATCGAAGTGACTTTGTATTGATCCCTCCTCGCTGGACTTGATAAGCCACTTATTAGTTTTTATTGCTTTTTAATAAAGTTGACTTTAGAAGGACAAAGCAGAGAGGTAATAGGGGATGGAGGGAGTGGGTGAATGTGAGAAAGGAGGGGGTAGAAGCGCTTGGGCCCCTTGCCTATGCCACTGTCTCTTTCCCAGTATCTGCTGTGGATCCCAGTTCCTAACCAGTACCGGTCCCAAACTGTGTTACAACCAGGGCTAAATATATATTCATCTGGAGCATTTTCCAATGAGTACCTACCTTCATTCATTCATATCAGGGATGGAAATAAGACTCCAATTGCAGAGCAGTTATACCCATTCCAGGTTTTACTATGAGCTTGATCAGAACCGTGTGTATAGGTAACAAGCACAGGTGTGTGTGTGTTATTAAACTGCTAGATAACCAAGAATGAATCAAACTGCTATGCAATGGGAGTCTTGTATTCATCCCCGGGTTCACTCGCTGACTCGCTGGTCTGTTCCCAGTAGGGGAGCCCCTCTGATACCCTGTTCTCTGTGTGCTCCCCTGCAGAGGCAAACTGAGAGACACCATCCTGGACTGGGAGGACTCTCTACCAGACAGGGATCTGAACAGAGCAGACGAAGCTTGCAGGTGAGTCTCTATATACAGAAGCCACTGCATCCTGAACTGCACGGCTGTCTCTGGTGTGTTGGGATGATTGCTGTCTTCAGAGATGAAAACGAGACTCCTATTGCACAGCAGTGTTATCCAGTCCAGGTTTCACCACCAGCTTGTTAGCTACAGTGTGAATAGGTAACAAGCACAGGTGTTTCTTATTAAACTCCTAGTGAAACCAGGATTGGATCAGTTTCAGAGCAATAGAATGGCTTCTGTTACTTTTTGAAAACGAACGAATATTTAAATTATGAACGAATATTCAAACATGAAAAATGTGTTCGTCCCAGCACTAATATGTATGTATATACATTGTATATGAAATATTCACAGCACATTAAACTATTAAAATTCACATGTTGTGTTATGTTCCATTTATGGTTCCACTCTCTGTAGTTGTCAGGAGTGTGTTTTTAACGTTGTTGTAGTTGCTGTGAGTGTAGGGAGTTTTCGTTATTGCCTTTTCGTACTCTATCAATAATAATAACTGCATTTGTCCTGCCTGACAGCAGATTTGGCAGATATGTGATTCCTAAAAATTTTGTAGCAGTTGATTCGGTATAAATATGTAACTTTATTCTCTCAACTGGAAATTTGACAGATCACACCCTGGTCGTGGGAACAGCATCGCTCCAGGAGATGGGAACACTCATTATAAAAGTGTCTGTCTGTCGAGTGTCTGTGAGATCCTGTCGCCAGGCTAATCCGCTTTCCTGGGCAGGGTTTAAAAGGAGGCAATCAAAAAACTGACAGCTTTTAATCTGAGCCAGGTTTAGATTCTTAACAAAAAAAATGCAGTCACCTTAATACCGAATGCCCTAGAAATCAAACAGGACCAAGTTTATATAGTCATGGTTTTGTGTTGTAAAGAATACTAAATCATAACTTTGTGTGTGTGTGTAATATAGCTATAGATGGATAGATAGACAGACGCCACCTTGGCATTCCTGGTGTTGTTGTGAATGGGGTTTGGTAACGCTTTGAGATGGATAGATGTATAATTTGCAAGAGCTCTCTGAGAATAATCCTGTCTATCCTGGGTCCCTTTTCTCTCTCTCTGTTTCTGCTGTGTTTACAGTTCTGTCTCCACGTTGCAGCTGCCCCTCGTGTGTGCAGGAGGGGATGGGGCTGCTTGTGCCCGCAGAGTGTGGGTAGCTCTGCAGCGCCCCACCACAGTGTGTGTTTCACCTGCACCCGGGTGTCTCTCTCATTTTCAGCAGTGTGTGTGTGTTTCTGTGTCTGTGTGTTTGCTGCAGGAATGCAGACCTAGCCGTCACTCTGGGGACCTCCCTGCAGATCAAGCCGAGTGGAAACCTGCCTCTGCTGACCAAGCGCAACGGGGGCCGCCTCGCCATCGTCAACCTGCAGCCCACCAAGCATGTGAGCGCATTCACACACACACTGCAACCACATACACATACACACTGCAACTGATAGCAAATATGCAAGTACACAC
>NC_054560.1:6869052-6894052 GCF_017654505.1 Polyodon spathula
CAGTCTCCCCTGTCCCTCCGCACTCGCCCCGATCCTCCAGTCCGATCAGGGAAAGCTGGTCCAGGGCAAACCGGAGCGCTTCTTGATGCTGCTCGTCCCGCTGGTGCCCGTCCCCGGTTTCTGCAGTCATTCCTCCGCCGTGGTGGCTGCTTACAATCGACTCGCCTTCCATGATGTCTGGGTGGTAGAGTGAGCTTGGCATGCTCTCCTTCCTAAAGCATAGGGACCGCTGCTTATTGCTGAAAGGACACCAACTAAACAACTGGCGAGGGTACCCAAGAGACACACACTGGGGAGGGGAGAAGCTTAAAGTAGCAATTCTGGGGTAAAGTCTGGAAATAAGGCGTCACCGCGCGCCTCGAACCAGCGGCCCCTTTTCCAGTCTTTGTTTTCCAGAAGTAACTAGTTAAGGTTTTTTTCACCCTTCTTACTTATATTTTAAAAAGACAGTTTTCTTTGTCCTCTGTTTTTAGGACCCGAATCAGTCGTGATAGCACGTTTCTTCCCTCTACTCTGAATCGCACACTTGTTATATCTGGTAGAAAGAAAGAAAGCAAGCAGTTTATTGTTTAGGGCAATGCCTTCCCTGTCTCCGCTTACTTTGTTTGTCTGCTTCAGTGCCTCTCTTTCCCCTTCCTTCCTTCCTTCGTCTCTAGAGGGTGGGATGTAGGTAAATGGGTGTTGGGAGGGGGGGGCTGGCTTGTGCAATTATAGCAGGCTTCCCCTCCCTCTCTCTCTCTCTCTCTCTCTCTCTCTCTCTCTCGCTCACACTATCTATCTTTCTTTCTTTCAGTCAGTCCGTCCGTCTATCCCTGGTCCTCCTTTGTTTGGCCAGGGCGCACACAGCCATACTGACTCGGGGCTCCTCTCCCTGCTCAGCGCGCTTACGTCACCCGCAGCACAACAATGGGTTCAGAGGCCACGCACTGCGTCAGTCAGCTGGCAATTGAGGGGGGAGGGCACTATCCTTTTTATAATTTGATTGATTGATTTATTTCGTTAAACGTCAAGCGCTCATCACGCTTAAATGATAATATACATGCTTTTTATTTGTTATTATTATCATTTTACATACTGTAGAGACAGACGTGTTAATGTCAAACAGAATAATATTAATAAGATGTTGTGTTGTTCATTTGAAAATGTACGTGTGAAAGTGTGATTGACATATACATTATATGCTTGTTAATCGCTGGAGTATTAAATTAATGTGAACTTCACTCAGCCAGGGACCGTTTCACACTGCATGCCCACTCAGTGGATTGTGCCTGGCTTCAGTGCAATCGAAACCAATTCAGATTTAGATCAGGAACAAAGGACTAGGTACTACTGGCCCACTATGAACAGGGCTGGAGACGGCAGCTGTACTCTCTATAGCTGTGCGTGTGATTCAGTTGTTTATTGTAAAGGCTACTGAAACACGTTGTTTATTGTTTTGCGTGAATTATGTTATGTGCAGGTTTAACTGAAACATGGCTTTCATGAATTCCTTTGTTCACAAATTTCCAACGGGTATTTAAAAGACTGCAAGCTAGTGTATTGGCGATAATATATACAGCTTCGTTTTCTTTCCCAATGATCGAAAAAAACGGCATTACGATTTCAATTAAGGTGCACAGCTTTTGTGTTTGCAGACTTGGGTTTGCATATGCAGCTAGTTTACCTGGTATTGAGCCAAAATTAACCCAATAAATAGTTTTATGAAATAAAAAAACTCAAAATGATCCTTACTACAGTGTAAACTCAGTTACTGTATTTTAAAATGCCCCCGCCCCCCCCCAAATTAAGTCAGCATGTGGCCTGGGCCTAGCTGGCACAGAACAAATCTCTGTGGTTGTGTGTGTGTGTTGATCCAGATGTGACTAATTGCTCCCTGTACCCCACACTTACTCTTCTTGCAGATCTGGGTCATGTAGTCAGTAGGCTCGCTGACCTCTGCTGCAGCACATCCTTGTGAAGTTCCCAGATGCTGATGCTGCAGTCCTGGAAAAAGCTAGGCCTCCACATCTGTTGCCAGCAGAGCCAGGTTATCAGGCATTTCACAGCAAGCTTCTTAGTGGCCAGACAAGGATCTGTCTGTTTGTAGTTCGTGAATCTTCCTTAACAGTACCATGGAATGAAACACCGTGGTCCATGCAAGAAAGGGCAACTCTCCCATTGCAGGACCAGCACTTCAAGAGAAAGCATTGCTATTGCATAGTCCACTGCATCCAGAGGACAGGGTTAAAGCTAGTGATGGGCGGCTGCACAGATTTTAAAAAGACACATCATCAAGCAGCTTTGCTTAGCAGGGAAAAAACTCAGTGCGGCTACAGCAGAGTTAGAAATGTTTCGTCACAAAAATGCTTCAGTGTAACACGACGGAAACACCGTGTTTGGGGCTATGAGGAGAATGCTACTGTTTAAATAAACCTTTAGAATACAATATATGCACACCTACTGCTGTTTCTTAGTAAACTGTTCAGATGACCGGGCTTCTGCTGTATTTAAACAAAGGAGTCAGACAAAGACAAGTTGTTATCAAAGTTTATATCCATATTTTAACTTTACAAAATTCAGCAACAGCAGGTTGCTGAGAGGGAATGGTTCCTAGCTTAGTTGTTTGGGCATGAATCAGGAAGCGAAGGGAAGGGAAACAGGGCAGAGTTGGTAAGCAGGGGGGGAAGGGGGGGGCAGTGAGTGGAACAGCTACAGCACCTGTGCCATCCACGCTGCCAGTGCCAACACGAGCAGAGCCCTCTGGAGCCGGGCGGCGTCACACTGTCCAGACACACACCCCTCCAGCACACAGCAGGCTGAGCCATGCCAGGTGTCACTGCAAACCAAAAGCAGCCTTCCCCAGGCAACACCGTGCTTCTCATTAAGCCCACAATTGAGATATTTTTCTCGTACAAAAACAGTGCACATCTGCTTTGAAATATAAAGTAACTTTTACAGAAGAGACAATGGGGCCAGATTGAGCAAGCCTTTACACCAGTGCAGTTAAAAGAAAGCACCACAGAACAAAAAATATAATAATATTATAATTAACCAGTATGGAGTTATTTAAGTTTTCCAACACTGGAGCAAAGTTAATCTGACCCAGTGTGTCTCACAGAGCTCACAGCAGAAGCCAGAATGGTCTCCACCAAGCAGTTAAATGGGTCAGGAAGAGTCTATCTGTAAACCTGCCTTCCCCACCCTGGCTCAGTCACCTCTGCAGATCAGCAGTGGACAGGGTTCGAAGCAGCTCATACAATAACGCCGGTAGAACACAGCAACTTGGAACAAGTTATTTTTCTATGCATTAAAAAAATTAAATTGTAACAAAACAAAACCCACATTCTGGGGTGAAGTAAGGCGCTTGCTTGGAACTGACACAGCAGGGTAATCTTCCAAGCACCTCATGCAAATTCATTTCAAGGATGCCACTATGCAATTGAAACAAGGAGATGGGGATGCGTCTTAACAGCACAGGTAAAACGAGTACAAACCATCTTAACGATCATCGTGCGTCATTCCCCACACTTTCCAGTGAAAGTGTGAAAAAGCAAGCATGTCAAAAATACAACAGGAGGTACTACAGGAAAATCAATACCAGCGGCGAGTCCAGAAAACTGCTGATCTGTGTGGGTGCTGCATTTTAACTTTCTTTAAAAAAACATAAAAAGATATTATTCATACAATAACAATAATAATAATTCAAATTCTAAGAGAGTCTTGTGTTTTGTCATCACGGCAAGCGTTGCCAGGAGCTCAGGAGTCCCAAAAGGTCCCTCTTTGCCAAAAGGGCGACTGTGTGCAGTGGACCAGGGAAGGTGGATAGAGGGGTGATGTCCAGGTCATTTTTCTGTTACTGTGCGACTTCCAAACTGGGATCCAGCCCTTGGAAAAAAGGAAAGGGACAAGATTAAAGGCTGTGCAAGGTGACACTGCTTCTCAGCTTCAAGCACCTTCCCTGCCTCCCCATCTTTAATCTATATTCTCTGAGCCACACTGCCTGCTGCCTGCCTTTAGCTTTTACCACTAGACCTCCAGCATCTCTGTCCTCATGTTCAGATCCTAACCTTCGCTATACATCCTCCATGTCCTCTGTCTCGTCCCCTTCTTCCTTCACAGCGTCCCCATCACAGGACGCCTCTTCCACGTGAGCCAGCATGTCTGCCATCAGCGCTTCCTCCAGCTTCTTCCGCACGTTGTACACCAGCTCTTCCTGTTTCCTGCAAGAGACGCACACGCACCATTGCAAACATTACTGTGTCTGCAGAAGAGTTCTCAAACTAAAAACACTTACAATACATATTCTTTACTCCGGGGCAGAGGGGGAAGAACAACCTTGAATGCATTAATACTAAAGCCATTTGCAGAATGCACTGGCTGCTGCAAACAGGCAAACACTATGCAAGCTGCACCAGGGCAGTGTGTGTTTCCCTACCGGATGTCCTCGTCAGTCACCATGAAGGCCTTGCAGAGCGGCTGGGATGTGTTGAGCCACACGCCCGGGTTCTTCTCCACAGCGGCTGAGAGCTGTCCTGTGATGGGTGCGGTGCTGGTGTGGAGCGCGCTGGCGATGGCAGAGAGGAGGGTCTCATCGGTGCAGCCTGGGCCCACGCCTGCAGAGGGGGGGCAGACACAAGAGCGCCACGTCACTGACACCGGCTCGGAGCTGCTGCCACTCCCCTTTCTTATACTACAACTTGGAATGTTTGTATCAATCAATCAATCAGTTAATCAATAACCCTGCATCAGGATTTTGGTTAATGATGACAAGTTACGGATCACTCAAGCTCCAGTGGACCAAAGGGTATTTGCATGACCCCTTTCTGTTAGTTTTTATGTATAATCAAGCATGGAGGAAATACCTCCCCAGATTTTGATCAGCTTGAGCTGGATTGACCTGTGTGTGTGTGTGTACCACACGATCCGGGTTTCGTGGTTCTGTTCACCTTGCAGCCCCTTGGGCAGCTCCATGGTCTTCACCAGCTCCTCTGCAATGTCAAACGCGTTGAGGCCATTCAGCTTCTTCTCCCAGAACAGCTGCGCAGGAAGAGGAGGGGGTTATTAACCTGATAAACACAATGCAGCAACTTTTAAAAACTTTTATATATATATATATATATATAATTCTACTTTATAAAAAGGTCCAATGGTAATGCCCCACTTTGATATTGCTATAAAACAGTGGAACCTCACAGTTACAAACACACAAGAAATGCAGGGTATTCTGCCCCTACGCATCTCTTACAGCAGACGGGAGCTTCGTTTGAACACTCGTAAGAGTGGCTTCTACTATATGAGAAGCAGCCATCTAGCAGGACTCTTATCCAGAGCCATCAGTACCAACACTGTTCCGAGTCAGAACCACAGCGGACCGTTTACCTGCCGGGGCTGGTCGATGGCTTTCTGTGGGTCCGTCTTCACCTTGTTGCTGGGATGGTTCGTCACCTTGGTAACCGGTTGTTTGAAGATGGAGGCCGTCTGTCTGACTGGGAGGGACGTGTTCAGATCGGGTTTACCCTGCAGCGCAAAAACAAAATATTGGTCTTCTGTGACATTATAACACAAAGGTCTTTTAGTACTGTATATCTTCTCACTGGGTGTGTAAAGTTATGGATGAACTTTCCCAGGGAAGGCAGGTTATAACTTTTGGTGCTTGTAATAATGACAATTAAGTGTCTGTATGCAAGTAAATACACACACTTGGATGATCTCGAGGCACCTAAAAGTCAATAGCAATCATTCATTGGCTGAAAAATCTTGATTTGGCTCCACAGATTACTAACAGATCCTATACCTCTACAGCACGATTTTTAAAAATATAACTACGTTGCAAAATGATATTGTTCAGAAGCAGTGTTGTCAGTGCTCAGAACAGAAGGCTAGTCCTGGACCCCTGCCCCCTGCCCTTGCCTTAGCCTGGTTGTTGGCGTCGTAGCGCAGGCGCTGCCGGTTCTTGTTCAATTTGCTCATCAGCATCTTGCCGGTGCGGAAGTCGAAGGAGCTCAGGTCCATGGAGTTGCCGAGGTAGCGGGCCAGCTGCGGCTTGCTCCGGAACTTCTTTCCACTGGGGCTGCGGGCGGGAAACAGAGAACCTTTACAGGACTGGGAAGGAGCCCTTACAGACGAGAGACCAGGTCACAAAACACAAGAGAGGACAAAGAGACCAGGTCACAAAACACAAGAGAGGACAAAGAGACCAGGTCACAAAACACAACAGAGGACAAAGAGACCAGGTCACAAAACACAAGAGAACGGCAGCATATGGGGGTTGGGTCTGACTGAACCCTGAACTAGATTAGCAACACATCGTTACTGAGCTGCACCCAGAACAGCAGCACGTTAAACAACTTGGCAAATGGGTTGCAGCTTAAATAAGAAGCGGCAAAAGAGCACTACTGAACAGAAAGCAAGTAGACATTATTATTATCTATCCCTGGTTCGTAACAGAGACAAGCTCTCTCCACTCTCCATGCCCCAGTCCACTGACCCCCTCCGCCTAACCCCTGACTGGAAGCTGCATGCCTGCGGGTACAGTATCACAGCAAGGGGGCATGCCGTGAGGCCAAGATACCCAGAGGAAGGGTGAGAGGAAGAGAGGCATGCTAACTGCTTCACACGTCATTGCATTCACAGCAACAGCACAGCCAGGGTATAGTTACTGCAAGCACAGTCCGCAGACTGAGGAGCAGCGAGCTGCACAACACCCGGACCTCCGGTGCATGAAACTGCTTCTTATAAAGGTGCCTGCAGATCACGAGCACCATCACATATATTTATATTTAATAAACAAGTGTTTTATTAATGGGTATATTACACTAGACTGTGCGCATGCAAACTTTAATAACTGTTACAGTGTTTCTGAACGACTGGTTCTATTTCGGTAGCGCATTCATTACCTGCCGCCACTTGGTATTGTGCAATAATACTAGCTACAGAGCAGCAATAATATAGAAACACTCACCCCGCCTCCTCCCACGCTTCTGCCTGTGACGGTTTGCTGACAATAGAAAACCCTGTTGTGTCGCTCACTCAGCTACCCCTGCCTGCCTGCCTGTCTGTGCAGCGGTGGATCTCCCACCCCCCCTTACCGACTCAGACTTTGCAAGCAAACCCCGGCTTCGAGTGGCCCCGATGTCGCGCCTCCCCCCTAGCCCGCCTCCATGATGGTATCTACACAATGCCCCCTTCCTCGATCAGTACCTATAGTAATAGACATCGCTCTTGCCCGCTGACAAACCCGACTTTCTGGTCACTTCTTCCCTTTTCCAGCCCTGGGGGAGAGCCGAGCACTCCCACCTTTTCCTCTCCATGTTCTCCCGTTTATATCCTTGCGTGGAGAGAAATCTTTTGGTAAAGAAAGGCGGCTTTACGCTATCTTTTTGTTCATTGATTCGCTGTGTCTCTCTCCTCCTCTCCCTCTCCGGCTCGCCGCTTTGTCGCTCTCAGGATCCATCCGCCGCCGCGACCCGGTTTTACTCGCAACAACTGGGGGAGCCGCAGCACTCCTCGCCAGAGTCTCCAACGACGGGGAAAGGCGCACAAGGGTTATGAAAAACTAGTTCCTCCATAATAATAATACCGATTTTACATTTTAAGAGCGTTTCTTTTTGTGTGTGTGTGTTTCCAAACATTTTAATATACCTTGTATTTACACAATAAGTAACCCAAAATTTTTAAAATCTTTTGTTAGAACTTAGTCTTCTTGTGTCACTGTCGTGTTGCACTGTGTGTTACTTTAATATGAGTATGCACGACTGCGTGTCAGATTCGGATTGATAAAAAAAACAAATAATACAAATACAAAAAAGTGTACATGCAGATTGCTCGCCTGTTTTCTTTGCGTGGATCTCCGTTATCACATTTAGACAACACCTCCAAGAAAAAAAAAAAAAAAATTAAAATAATAACAATAAAAGAAAAGAGCGTTATTTGGGGACATCCACGTCCCGTGATTTGAAAGGCGCAGGCTGCTCCTCAGGACACCCCGCACTCTCCCGCTCTGAACACACATGCATTCCCCTTCATTTGCTCATATTTCTGCTCCCTGCGGACATTTACAGGCTGATATGTTCAGCGCGGTTTATGGGTGACAGCCTTCTCAAAAAAGTTTAAAAAGTGATAAACAAACCCGGTGTGGTCTTGTTACTTTAAGATCCTACTTGAGAAATGTAAACTATGAGCTACAGCAGTTCAGAGACTCGTTTTAAATCTCAATCGACGCACTGCAACAATGTATGTATTCTGCAGGTACCGTGAGATTCATTCTGCACTTTATTCATTTCACCAAGTCAGCAGATGGCTCGCTCAGCAGGTATGGGCCCGTGTGCAGCTGAAGCGTCAGAATACAGTGCATGCATTTTCTAAAAATAAAAGACAATACAAAAAGGTATACATCTGAATAACAAAGAGAGAAGTGTCGGTCTTTACGTGAACGAGTTGTTATAGTATAAGTGCTCCTGTGTAGATCTGCAGGTGGTGGATTTCAGAGGTTCCCTTCGCTTTGTGACAGTCCCGACACTCCGGGTTATATGAGAATGCATTACGTGCAGCATTAGCAAGAACATGATATAATGGTAACCGCACGAAAGGACCCCCCCCCCCGCACGTGTAAACGTCACGAGCTCTAATACAAAGCGCACCGCAATGCAAAGGGCTGAACTCGATACATTAACAGACACATGAGGCTCGTGAGCGTTGTGCAGACAGGAAACGTCATTCTTGTTTTGAAGAGCCATGTATGTTTTAAATAAAAACGGTCCATTGTAATCAATGTTTGATCATAGACGAATATATAATATAATATATATAGTCATATACGATATTATAATATATATATATATATATATATATATGACGCCCATGCGAGGTGGAAACAGGTCAATGGAAACGGAATTATTAAAAAAATATTTAACAACAACAATCAATCGATCGATCATCCGCTGATGAAAAAAATAAACAGTACACATTTATAAACATACTGGTAACATACGAAAATAATTGCCTAAAACGTGCACACTGCATGTGCTGTCTGTCTCTCTGGATTTTTTTAAAACAAGATTTTAATTTTTAAAAAAAATTAAAAATGAAGTCTAGCATGCGAGCACAAAAACAAAGAGTTGCGGCTGTTTACACAAAGCGATACAAGACAAAGTGCCTTTGAACCAAGGACCGGCTGTGCATTGAAAGTTGCACCCGGTGCTAACGCAGCTCAGCACCTCTCCGAGTCTTTTCATTTTCAACAACACACGGCATTTACCTTCTAACACAATACTAACTAGACCAACTTACTTCTCCCGCTGCTGCATCTTCGGCTCCCAGTGTAGTAACTGCACAGACCGGCGGAAAGAGAGAACGAGCGAGAGCAAGCAAGAAAGAAAGTGTAGCGATTTCCCAAAACAAAACAAAAACTAGCGAAATCTAGCCGGAGATTTACACTCCGACAATGAGAAGAAAAAAACAAAGCGAAGCGCAATTCACAGCGCCCCAAACGCTGCTTCTATCGCGAGTCTCCTGTCAAACGGTGCGTGTTGTGCATGTGTACACACACGGCGCATAGACTGATCGCTCTGCTCTCTTCATGCAATCCGCTTCCTAACAGCCGGCAGTCTAGCGGGGGAGCGCTGTAAATACTGTAACACACCGCCAGTCTGCTTTTAAAATCTCCATCAATGAAATTGCACATTCATTTTAACCCCCTCCGCTTTTCCTTCCTGTCTCCTTTCCCAGTGCCGCTATAACCACGCTGCTAATACAGCTGCTCTGTTGATAAGGCAGTAACTGCAATGAGAAGAGCCGATACAGAGTACTGTAAACTGCCCCCTTTCACCGAGTCCCAGCTAGACTTACTGTTTCGAGTCCATCTCGCATCCTTTCTCCCTTCCCCCGATCTGAGTGTGTTTCAAGCCTCCTCACCCCTCTCCCTTTCACTCGCTCCCTCCCTCCGTCCCTCACCCACTCCGGTCAGTGCGTGAATGGATCATCACGAATAACATGATTAGCCGGAATCCCTGCGCCACAATGAGAAATAGTCCCAGATTAAAACGGACGCAGGAGGGAGGCTGGGAGACGAGCGGGCGGGCACACACAACCAAAAAGTAATGCGGGGATTTACTTGAACATGAAAGAGACAGACAGACAACTGGAAAAACTGGGACTTTCCAACTAAACGGCCCTCGCAAGAGTTCAGTATAAACGTTTCATTCATACGGAATATTTTCAGGGCGTTTGATACTCTTGCAGCTGCGCCAGTTCGGGTAATGCACTCCAGCGTCCCTCAGTTCCCTCCGTAAGCAGGGCCACAGCACGCACTGCTGGGTAATGTTGCGGCTAATTGTTTGAACGGTAAATTCGCGGCTGCAGACCCCCTTCCCATGTGGGTTCCCAGCGGGGTGCACACACATATACAACACGTGGAGACAGAGGCAGCCACATCGTCAAACTTGTTCATTAAAACCTCCAAGTGCCATAAACCCATTACCACACAAAACACAACCCACTGCGCCAGCAACTAAAATCAGCACTCGTTTACCCAGCGATTTCACACAATGCTCTTTGAGGGGGTGCACATTTGAACCCGTTATTTGCTTTAGATTCCCGCTTCCCTTTCACACACTGCACATTACAGCCTTCATATACAAGAAGCAGAACCATATATTAATATTACATATAAAACACTGCTCTGGAATACAGAAAGGAACTAAAGCCTTCCTGCCCACACACATTCCTGAATAACCAAGGAAAAGCAAAACCAAAAACATTTGCAGATGACACTTTTATTTTATTGATCACACAAATAACAAAAACCCATTAAAACAAACATTATAATAATTGCTCTCCAGTCCTGGATGTGGGTGAAGTCCAAGCCAAGGTCCCCTCCGGCACCGATCTGTAGGAGAGAGGAGAGCAGAGCAGAGCAAATCAGGGGCAGCAGGGGAGCCTCACAGGAGAGAGGCAGGGACGGAGGAGAGGGAGAATTATTATTTTTTTATTTATTTTTTAAATTCAGTAGTCAGAAATTATTTTTTGTATTTTCTCCCAATTTAGAACATCCAATTATTATTTAGGCTCAGCTCACCGCTGCCACCCCCGTTCTGACTCGGGAGCGGCGAAGATGAACACGCGCTGTCTCCCGAAGCGTGTGCTGTAAGCCGCCCGCTTCTTTTCACACTGCAAACTCACCATGCAGCCACCTCACAGCTACAGCGTCAAAGGACAACGCAGCTCTGGGCAGCTTACTGGCCAGCCCACAGGGGTCGATGGTGCACGGTGAGCCGAGGACACCCTGGCTAACCTAAGCTCCCCCGGGCGGCGCTTGGCCAATTGTGCGCCACCTCCTGGGAACTCCTGACCACAGTTGGCAGAGGAACAGCCTGGACTCGATTCGCTGGTCCCTGAGCAGCAGAGCCAGGCCTTGTAACTTCCACCAGCCCTGCTCCATGCAGTCCTCGGTTTCAGAACTTGTTTGGTTACATTACTGAAAAGAGCAGGAAGGTGGCAGGAAGAGTTTGAACAATCAGGCCACTGGAAAATCTGCTGTGAATGAACTGATCACACTTCTCATCACAGCACTGACAGGTCACACCTGAGTGTGTTACTGTTAGGAGCGGTTCATGCAGCTATATAAAAGAGAGGAATCATATCAATAATATACTTCATTGAGGGGAGTTTTGAACCCAGGACTGGGGGCAGCAGCAGGGCTAGTGTGAGTTTCTAACCCTGCTCAAACGCCTGCTCATTTCAATGACAGACTTCATTGAGGGGATATCTGAACCCAGGACTGGGGCCAGCAGGGTCGATTCTGGTTTCAAGCCATGCAGATGTTCACTGCATAGTGCCTGAGCAGAGTGTGGTGATGGAAGCATGAACAGCAGCTTTATACAGCAGACAGCGCAAGGTCTGAGGCTTCATCACACCCACCGCTGTAGCACCGCCATGGCTACTCGTCCTTCTTGAACTTGCCGTTGATGTAGGGCACGTAGTCGAGAATCACCCGCCAGTCAGTGGCATAGACCAGCGTGACCCCACCCACCGCGGTCCAGGCAGACAGCGTGGGGACCCTGAGAGAGAGAGAGAGAGTCAGTCAGTCTCCTCATGGAGGGGGAGCCATCACACTTCATACACCCACACTGCCACTAGTTAAATACAATCATAAGTCACAGTAGAATTTCTACGCCCCCCATTCTCCTTTGAAAGTAGAGCTAAACCCTATACCCTCCCCCCAGGAACATTCCAGCCCCGGGGCCAGCGACTCGGCATTCGGGAAAACGGTTCCCTTCGTTACCTCCCAATGCGTGTAAACACAGGTCCCTTTGCAAGTTCAGTAGACGAGAAACACAAATCAATGCAACACGGACGCTGTTAGTACCGCTTTGTTTTTGTCACACCGGTTTACAAAAATTAAATGACACTGTGAAAGGCAAGAAGTGATAGCGCAGCCCTGTGAAGCGAGTACTGTCACAGCACCTCAGGTCGCGTTTCAACCCGGGCTATCCCCCCAGTGACATTCACAAACACGCTTTCAGCGGCGGTTTCGTGTTTAGATTTATTTATTTCTGGGTCTCTCTGGATACCAAAAAACACTGACACGACACATCGTGTTTATAAATCATCACGATCTCAAACGTTCACCCTCCGGCTTCTGGGACTACAGACTGGACCCCCTGGTCGAATTGGACTCGCCAGTTCGGGCTCGGCTCGGTTCTCTTACCAGGTCTTGGCGAGCTGCACGTATTTCGCCCCGATTAGTTTCGCCAGCATCGTCTTCCCCGTCTTTATCTGACCTTCACTCTGCACATGCGCAGCGCTTAAATTGTTGCGTCAGGACCCCACAAAGACGTTCGGTCGCCCGACGCAGAGCCTGCATAAAAACCTTTCTTTACATGTTTATTATTAGTCTGGTCGAGCACGTTTGTATTTGACTGGCCTGTTATTTATTCCCCTTTCTATCTAACTGCTGTTTAGACATTTTTAGACATGCGGTTGTTCCGACAAAATATTGGGGGGGGGGGGGGGTCCTTCGTTTAGTTTTTTGACAACTTTATTGAACACCAAACACGCGTGTACGAGACAAGCGGCTGTTTCTCTTGTGAAGGAAAGGGGCGCTGTGCATTCGCAACCAACCTCCAACACCACGCTGCGAGGAAGAAATCAAAGCTCTTATTCAGGGAGAATGGGTTCTATTTTTATTTAAACAAAACACGTGTATGAGTACGTGCAACCCTTGAGCTAATGTATGTATATACTGTAAATGCAACGGTAAATTAATGCACCCCTAAACTTCTCATAAACTCAGAGGAGCGAGGTGTGGTATGTACTGCAATGGGATTCAGGGTCAGCAGATGCAATAATGATAGCGTGATTACTGCCTCCTGCTGGTTACACCATTCCACTACAGGCGGGAGGGAGCCTGATCACACAGGAGAGAGCTGGCTTTAACTACCACTTTAAACTCAAATATAATATTAACTGCTGACAAATCTGTGTTTAGGGTGCAGGATATTTTCATAACCATGGAGAGGGAGAGCAAACCCCTTGCAAGAGAGCCTCCCTCATACTCCAGTCCTGTGCTCCAGAGGCTCCCTTATGCTCTAGAACGATTTAGCAGCCTAGACATTCAAATTCTGTATACTAACATTTCTGTTTTTGTAACCAGCCACGTGTATTAACATCCACAGGTTTCTACCTTTCAAGAGACAGCAGGCAGTCAGGGAAACACTTGGACACACACACAAATAAAATGACCGCACAAAGTCAGGCAACACTCAGTTTCAGTTTCAGGTAAAACCTTTATTACAATGTTTTTATTCCTTCTCCTGTTTTTCCTTGTTCTGTTTTTTTTTTTTTTTTTTTTTTTTTTTTTTTTTAAAGTATACAAGATTCAAAAGACAGACATTGAAAAAAAAAAAGCATATGTTATTAAAAATGGCACATTTATTGCTACATTACTGTTATATACATGACAGTTCTCAATAGCTACTTTATAAAAAAGGAAAAGTTCTGACTGGAGGCACTCAAACACAACCTTTCACTTCTTGTGATCCCACCTTTGAAGGACAGAGACACCTGCTTTCACTGCTCCAGGAAGCCTGACCAGGTCATCTGCTAAACCCACTACATCACTCTAGAGCCGGGAACAGCCCAGCGGGGAAGCCAAGTGGGCAAATATGGAACACAAAGAAAACAAAACAACTTGGGCAGTGCCATTAGGATTCACCTTCTCTGCTCCCCTAATCAGATGTAGAGTGTAAACAAACTTACTGGTTACAACAAATACTGTTTGGGAGCCTCAGATCCTTGTTCAGATGACAGAGACCTCAGCCCTTCTACATAGAAAAGCAGATGCCTCTCCCTTTAAGTGGAGTACAAGTGTATGAGCCAGCTGAACAGCTTAGCTGCCAACACTAATCATAACTGCTAAACAGACGATTAAAAACAAGAACTCACAAAAAGGTTTCCACATCACTATCTATCATGTAGCAGGATCAAAGTTTGAGTCCAGACAATTGTTTTAAAAAAAAAAAAAAAAAAAAAAAAAAAAAATACTACAAAACAAACATTTTTAAATTTCCTCTTTATCAAAAAAATTGTTATATAAAAAAAGGATCAGTTTGAAAAATAAGCCTAATTTTTCTTCTTTACCCACATTTAAAACCATTTATAGGGTATACTGCACATCTCTGCAATAAATGTACTAGACTATTATTTTACTTTTTTAAAGTTTAAAAACAAAAATGTCAGGCACTGATTAGGTATCATTCTCTCAACATGGCGTCAGAAGAGCGAGAATGAAAAGGCCACACTATTGCTTTTCTTGTAAAGAACTAATGATCAAGTTTTTAAATAAAACACTCGCTGCTCCACTGCTGTAGTCAACAGTAAACTAATAACGGTGTGAACAGCGCCCCCCTGTGGTTTACTGAAAGTACACAATGCTGCCACCCAGCAAGGGGCTCTGCTGGTAGCTGTGTCAGGTAACTAAAGAGAAGCACACACTTTTGTTCTATTCAGTCAACAGTCTGGTAAATTATATACCCCCCCTGCCCCCCCCCCCCCCCATGAAATAAATTCCCCACAGCTAACAGAAACCAGGGGTGTCAGGATGAAACATGAATAGCAGACACACTGCATTGGAACCACAGTGGGGGGGACGGACGGACGAGAGTATTCCTTATAAATCTCACTAGGTCAATAGATATATACAAATAAGCTGACGACCAACAATAACCAAACCATATTTAAAGAAAAAAAAAAAAAAAGTAGCACCAACAGGCCTAGTGGTTAGAGCCAATGAGAATCCCAGCTCAGCCATGGTGGTTCAGTTTCTGGATACAGAGGTCCCCTCACTGCAATGCTGTGGATATGAGTGGGATAAAAACAAATCTACAAAGAGAGGATAATACTGGGGTCTGGCGAGGACCTGCGTTTGAAACGGGCACAGCGGAGAATCCCTGCACACCAGTTTCAGGGTAATGCTTAAACAAGGGTCAAAACCACTTTTAAATTAGTGTTAAAAAAAAAAAAGTTCTGTTAGAGGAATAACCCTCCCCCACCCCACGCCCGTAAAACAAAAAATAAAAACAGGCAGCTCATCTTGAGGAGGCCCAAGCGCTCTGAACATTTAAACCCCAGATGTGAGCGTCACCCTGCTCTCTCCCGACACCCCGTGGCTCGCACTGGCTCTGCTCACTGTCTCTCCTGCATGCTTCTATGCCAGCTCTACATCTGGAAGACTCGGCCCCTCACTTGTTTCGACAGCGAGCCCCTGCCTTCCCACTACCACAGTCTCTGCCTTAACAGACAGTAGCAAAAACAGACAGGGCAACACTCCTCTGGTCACGGGAATTATTCTATCATCACCTTCTTCCACTTAGTTTCCATTAAGCAGGAGGTGCACCCACAAGAGATTAGGACTCTTCCCTGCGTTTTCAAACAGAGCCAATACAGGTGTCCACAATACCAGGTTTTTAATTATTTTATGTTTAAAAAACAAAAACAGATAACTGCTGACATGGCAGCCATGAGAAGCAAACTCATTAAAGACATTTCTTTCAAACTCTACACTCTACTCCAACTACATATTTTTTTCTTAAAAAAATCTACAATGTATAGTCTAATAAAAATATAGTTTTGCTCATCTTACATAAAATAACATCCCTACTTATGCATGAATTGTATTTTTTTCTTTTAATGTACATGCTTGCCCAAGAACAACAGACAATAACAATGAAAAACAAGAACAAATTAAACCCCCACAGATTAATGAAAGGAGTGGGTTTGTGAAGCTCTAGAGATTCGCTCTCTACACAGCACAGAGAGAAACAGATACAGGGATTCTTTTGCTCCAGGCTTACTGGGAAGAGGCAGGGGGGAGATCTTTTTAAATGGAAAATGTCCACCAGAACAGCTGCTTGACATTTCCAATGTGTAAATGTGAGCTGGCTGGAAACAGTAAGAAAGAAGCAAGCAGTGGAGCAGAGGGGAAGCCAATACACTTAGGGAGTGCTTCAGACTTCCCCATCGTTCATGCTCAGCCCAGGGAATACAATGGTGCCCCCCTCTATGGAGTTTGGAAAGGCTGAGCAAGTATGTGTATGGGGGGGGGGGGGGGGGGGGGGTTACTTTGTTGCCCATTTCCCTTTTCAACACTGAATTAAAACAGCCGCTACACACAGTGAACCCTGCAGCTGCTACGGGGGGAGGGGGCTGCAGCCACTTCCTCCTTTCGTGACTCCCATTTGTCATATTGAGGCCTACTTCCTGTCTGGCTAAACGGATAGCCTGTTTTTAAGTATCACCCCCCCCTCGCCCCTCAGTACAACTACTCAATTACCAGCCAGCTTCAGGCATCCGTACACTCACTAGCCCCCCACCCCTTCAAAACTGAAGCCCTGAATGGTTACACTAAGCATTAACACAACAAACCAGTCTTTTTTCCACTGAGAAATAAGACAGCTCCTTTTATCTGCTGGGAATGCTAAATCAGAAAATGACTAAAAGACCTTTTTTTTTTTTTTTTATACAAAAAATATTGAACAGTAATTGCTTACAAATAAGCAATTTAAAAAAAAAAAGTTTGTTCCAAACATTGCGAAAATGTTTTTTATAAAAACAAAAGATATAAAGAAGATTAGGCACAAATTCCTGTTTTTTTTTTTTTTTTCTCATTTCCTCTTGGCTGTGTTGGAGAAGCAGCAGCTGAGATTCTCCACTTGGTGATCAGGATCTGTTGAAAGGTTCCATCATTTATGGAAGCAAATGTAAAACCATGAATGAGAAGAATTCTTCACATTTGCACCGGTTGAGTCAGGTACAGCTCTCTGCCCCACCGGCTGTGGCAGCTTTGGCAGTATGAGGGTGATACTGGAAGAAGAATATAAGGCCACATCTTCCAAGAGCACTGCTAAATTCCAGAGCATGAGTCTGGAGCAAAGAAGGGCGAGAAACAATTAGTTAGAAGTTTATTTTCACACCCAAAAGCAAAAAAACCCAAACAACGTATGCCATTATTAACCTGTTACTGCATGTTTGTCAAACTGTGCAAATCAACAGAAAAAAGAAAATACATTCAAAACATCATTCTGAAAAGCTGTGTGTCAAACATAACTCCAAGGTGCTTTGCGAGTTTACAACACATTACAAAATGCAGACACCCTAACAATCTAGACCCTTGACCACTGGCAGTCCAAATACAAATCTAGCTAGGGCAGTAGAAGCACAAACCAGTGGACACATGCAGACTCCTATAAATGTGCAACCATCCAGAAAGGCTTTCTTTTTATAACTAAACTGGAGTAAAGATTAAAAACTTCACCCCAGAGATTTTAAAAGACGCATGGTCTGGTCTTCCGTATACAGGCTTGCAATACTGTGTGTGCGTGTGTCTGTGGGTGCGCAGTGTTTAGGAGAGTTACCTGGTGCTACATATGGCTGACAGGGTTGTGCCCGTCCCCTAGGCCTGGGTGCCCCCCTGACAGTTGCATCTGGGGATCCCCCACCCCCGACACCTTCTCCTCCTCGCGTCGCTTCAGACAGGCTGCCTTGGGGTTCAGGTTACGCTCTGGAAAGGCAGGCACATATTTCAACAGCAGCTCTACATCATTCTGTTTATTTTATTTATTTTTTGAAGTGGCAGTCTGCTGTTTGAAACCTCTGTGTTCCAGTTAACCCTTAAGCCAGCGCCCTTCCCTCAGCCCTTACCCGCAAGGAAAGGGTTGAAGTCAGGAAGGTGTCCTAAGGGTCAAAATTTGAGGAATTCCTGACACCCAGTCTTAAGCTCTAACCAGGGTAAAGTAGTAAGGAAAAGAAATGAGAATAAGAGATTTAGAAAAGTGTTACAATAAACATCTACATACCTGTATTTCTGATAGCAGAGCACACGTGTGTCCGAGTGTCCCGTTTAAGGGAGACTGGGAGATCCCCATGCTCTTTACACAATGCAAAACCACCAACCCAGACTTTAAAATATCGTCTGACAGACAAGGGGTGCAAAGGAGGGGCCTGCAGTAACAGCCTATCAAGCACCAAGACACTGACAGAATCTGAGGTGTCAAGGCAGAAAGGCCCCAACCCATCCAGGAGAGGGTGAGGAGCCCCTCTCGGACCGGGCTTCCCCCCATGTGGCAGTAGAAAGAGGTGCCCCTACCTCGCACTTGATGCTCCAGGCCCAGAATGATCTGCACTGCCTGCTGAAGGATGATTAGTTTGGTCTGGGCTTTGTCTGATTTTAAGTGCACCTGGCACATGCGGCCCAGCTCTTTGAAGGCCTCGTTAATGTCTCGCACCCGCACACGCTCCCTGGCGTTATTGGCCATTCGCCTGTCCCGGTCTTTCAGCTCCTTTTCCTCCACAGTGAGGCCCTCGTCCGTGCTGCTGCAGTGGAGTTCACAGCGAGCGTTAGAGAACAGTGCAGCGCAGCACAGCGCAGAACAGCAGGGGCATGTGCATGTCTGTCTTCAGGCAGAGGATACATATTATATGTGCTTATTTTAGAGGGTATGCCTGTGTGCCTTTATCTAAACCATCAGGCTACAGGAGGCGATCAGGGTGCGGTGGGGGGCACAAGCCAGTTTTGGGGTACAGACATGCAACATAACCGCCTGCTGTTCCGACAATGGGGTGGGAGGACCTTCTTTAAAACCCAGAGCCAAAAGATAGAGACGTCAAGAGCTGTGAGGGCAGGGGGGTTGACCAGGTCAGTGTGTTCACAGATCTCTCATTATGAGAACTGCTCTACGAAAAGCAGGGGATTTGGAGCAAGAGCTTTCAGGGTTTCCTAGACTCCTTCAAGAGTGGACATGTCTAGACCGTGCAAACAGGACTCAATTGAGGTAAAGAACAAACCCATTTAGATATTGGACAGGATTACGACTGCATGTTTTTTTCACTGGTCAAGTCAGACTTCATTGACCTACATGACCTGTGAAAGCTGCCAGAGGGCTGTTCCTTAGCAATAGCACCCTAGAAGGACACTGACAGACAGAACCCTAGGGAGGTTTCAAATCAATCCTACAGCAAGCAGCCAGGTCGAGAGTGGGAGCCACTGGAAGGGCCGGCAACTGGGGACTGTCCAGAGAGAAAGAAAGAAACAAGAGGAGGAAGCAGCAGCTGCTCTGGGCAGATATGAAAGACAGATCCAAGATGCAGCTAAAAACCAAAGAAGTCAGACTCAACTCCCTTTGAACAAACACAAGAAAGGAAAAAAATGCCAAAGCCTGTTTGAGAGAGAGAAAGAGAGAGAGAAGATGGAGCAAGACCAAAAACAACAAAACAAGCAAAAAAAAAAAAAAAAGCCATGAAGTTAATATCAATGCATACAGAAGAGATCTCCCCTCCAGCGCCCATCCCCCACCCCACAGCAAGGGAAAAGCAGCTGAACATTGAGGCCAGCAATTCCTGTGGCTCGACTCACTCAGGGCAAAAAAAAAAAAAACACTAAGGTGGGGGGCAAGTTTACAAGCAGTTTTAAAATGAACAGGTTGGACAGACAGGTGGGCTGGGACAGTTCTGTCAACGTACTTACCTTAAGTTTTAAATTACTGACACACACCACCCCCCATAAAAAAATTTTTTTATCTGGGCTTTTTAAAAAAAAAAAAAAAAAAAGTTCCCACAAATTAGCATCTAATCTCTCTGTATCCAACAGCCGAGTCTGATGTTGACCTTCGTGGTTTTGAAAGTAGCAAAATAACCAATAGCTCCTGCAATGTAGGTGCTGAAGGTTATGGCTAAAAGTTATGCAAAGCATGCAGAGAGCAGCGCCGCTGGATTGGGAGGCAGGGAAGGGTATCTGGGTGGAGTGCAAGGGAGATCAATATAGAGATAGAAAACAAGACAGACATGCTGCAGGAATGTTACACAGTGTAGACAGCCCCATGCTGGCACTGCATCTTGCATGTATTACAAACAGGGAGCTGTAGAAACAGGAGGAGATGGATAGCACCACTCTGTGACCCCCACACTGACCTCGCACTTGTTGCTCCAGGTTGAGTATTACATTAACAGCCTGGTGCAGGATTAGTAGTTTGGTCTGAGGTTTGTCGGCGCTAAGATGAAGCTGGCACATGCGCCCAAGCTCTTTAAAGGCCTCGTTGATGTCTCGAACCCGCAGCCTTTCACGGGCGTTATTAGCCACCCGCCGCTCTTTCTCTCGCTCAGCTTTAACCTCTACGGGAAGGTCCTCCTCATCCTCATCTAGACTAATAATTGAAATAAACAAGAATGTACTTCAGAAAACAGCAGGCACACACATGAAATACAGCAACAGTGATCAGAGCAGATCAGCATGCACAACGTATGGATAACGGATATTAAAAGCTGCACTGAATCTTGCCTAACAGACACTCTATGAAACAAAAAAGTGCCTCCATTAAACAGGGCTCTGTTTGCAGTATTTTACATATAAAAAGGGTATGAAGTGTGCAGTGGATCGCGCGTGGTCAAGATTTGTAGCTCAGCTGTCTTACCTTCATTTTTGGGAATGCTTGTTCAGTGTAGACTGTTATGCATTGTATTTATCCCACATATTGGACTCAACTATACAAAAATATATTTCCAATTGTCCGGTCCCTCATTTATGCTATCCAACAATTACTGCACAAGAGACATCAGTTCTTACAAAACAAATACATCCACATCAGTAAAATAGAAAATCCTAAAAAAAAGTTAATAGAACAGCTTTTCCATCCCAGGGATCTATTATAAGCTGCAGTACAGAAGGTGCCCGTCCCGTTACCCAGCGCTCTGTACTGGATCACGGGTAAGAAACTTACTCCTCATTTCCCTGGTCTGAGAGGGCAGAGAAGGTCTGGAAGGAAAACGGCTCTTTTCTGTAAACAATGCGAGAATGAGGATAATAGGACCACGTAACAAATGACAGTGAAATACAACATACAACCACTTAAGCTACCAGTGGAGATCGAAGGGCTTTCACATGTTAAATACACGCAGGTCTGGGCACAATTAAGCAGCCTGCATTATGAACTGATGTAGTTGTGCAGCTACACATTTGTCAGCCAGTGTGGAAAACAGGTTTATTCAATACATTCTCCACCTATGTGGGATAAATATTTTCTATATATACAAAAATATCATATTCTTCTTAGCATTCCAGGATAGTTGCTAGATGTTCCACACCCTGCCCCCATGGTTCCTCCCTATGCGGCCCGCCCCCCACCCCCATGCAATGCAGCAGCCAGGCAAGCACCTTGTTCGGCTGCGAGAGCTTTTCTGGTCCTTCTTCTCGTCCTCAGACTTGTCTGCATTGGAGTTCTCATCATCCTCTTTCCCCTCACTCTTCACATCTGTGCTGGAGGAGGAGTGTGTGGAGCGTGTGATTCCAGCAGTCATGCCTGCACAGAGGAGGAAAGAGACATCCAGTTACAGGCAGCAAGAGACACACCAAGCCTGGCCCTTTCTCGCATTGTACAAGGGAGCCTAACTGCACAACAAAACCGGTACTAAAAGTTAAATAATGTACATTTTACATGTGTGCTTATGCAATTAAGTGAAAAGTGCCCCATAGTGCCCATGCTCTCTTCTTGCACTGGTCTCTTTGACCTTGCTGTACAGTGAAGGCAGTACTAACTGGAGAAGTCCTGCTGTCTGTTGAGATCGGAAAGAGTCCCCGACTGGGGCAGAGAGACATGGTGTCCATGGAGCAGTACAGGGTTGCTGGGTAATCCGCCAGAGTCCTCGTGGTGGCTTCCACCCTGTGAGCAGGAGGGAGGACAGCATCACACAGGGGTCACCCAACTCACAATGCACAACACAGAAAAGACAATAGTCTTCAACACAATGAAAATATCCCAAAATTAGCCAATTGTTTCCACGTCCCCGTACCCAAAATATATTAAAACAGAACCCTCTATTGCACTAATTCGATTACCATTATTTTAATTTTCATTTATTGCTAACTGAATGGTCAAGTTTAAATGTAGAGTTTAACTCAAAGCTAGTTTCAACACACTACCCCAGATCATACTTGGAAACAACTGTACAAGATTAAAACAGTCTTGTTCACGGCAGACAATTGGTACACGTTTCCAAAACGTGTTTGAGCGTTGGCTGCAGTCCCCAGATCCAGCCTGCCTCTCACCATGTTAGAGTGCCGGTTACTCAGAGGCAGCCCCGCTCCCGAGAAGGCCTGGGCAAGGCCCCCGACTCCCCCGTTGTGCGCGGAGGCAGCTGCTGTCAGCAGGCTGTTCATGTCCCCGTGGCCGCTGGCGAGGGCCGTGGCCTGGCCCACTGCGTGACTCCGCATCACGTGGATGGCTTCCTCCAGGCGGTCCTCCATCTTGTTTTGCTTAATTTAAAAAAAAAACAAAACAAAAAAAACTTATCGTGGAGCTCGAAGCTGGCAGAGTTCCCTATACACAACACTGGCACCACTGCGTCACCTGCAGCTTTATAAAAGACTTTTGCAAGATTAATTAAGCCGGTAACAATACAGATTTGCTGTAAGCAAGTGTTTGTGTATTAAGTTGCATCAACAGCTTATGTTGAAATATTACAAACCTAAAGTGACAATATTGCTTTGGAATGCTCAAACGCCAGTTCTGATTAAATAGATTGAATTCAGTGTATTTATAATGGAAAGACATGTGAGGAATCACAACCCACAGTATAGAGCTCACACACACAAATTCTTGTGTATTATCCCACCTTCGTTAATTTCGGAGGAGAATAATTACACAATACAGATCGAGACACACAAGCCATGCACTGTGGTACAACACACAAAGCACTATGCAGCTAGCAAGTGGTCCTCCAAGTATTAAAGGGATTTACTGTTGCTTTGAATAGCCAGGCCATAAAATCACAGCACTAACAAGTAATCCACCCCTCCCCACACACAGCCAGTGTGAGCAAGATTACACAGGTGCATAAAACACACTGACACACACACACACTATCCCCAAATGTTAAGATTAACCCTCACTCTTTGAAAGCCACCATCATTTTCATCATCACCATCGTCATCATCATCATCATCATCATCATCATCATCATTTTATTTAAACTGGTTAAAATCCCACTGAGATGCAACATCCCTTTCACAGAGGACACCTGTAGGTGGAAAGCAGCAGCATAAAAAAAACACAAACCACAGACAAGAAAACAAATTATGAGAACGACTCGCTACAGGCAAGGCTTTGGGGGGAGTTGCTTTACATTGGCTTAGATTTATTAACATGGATTACACAGTCTTGACACACTAGTTTAAATCTCAGGGTATTAATAGACAGACTCATACAGTGTTAATTTACAAGCAAAAGCTCCCAATTAATAAATGAGACCAGAGCTTGGTTGCATCAAACTCCTGAAGTGAGATTCCTTCACTGATTTAAAAGAGGCTGCAGACTGGGGGGGGGATAAAGTGATTCTTATTTTTACACTGAAGTGTTGCAGGATAAAACTGCAAACTGGTGATGCACATTACATTTAAACAAACGACATGATCATAAAATTAACAGGATACAGAAAGGAAGGCAACTGGGAAGACTTTCTGAAGGTTTTGTTTTTGGGAGAGGACAAGTTAAAACGTAAACATCCTTAATTAAAAACAACAACCAAAGTCCAAACAGGATTCCCCTTTAAAACAGGGTTACTGCATGAATTACTGTCTAGCAAAATGACTAGATGATCTTTACAGTATTGAAGAGGTCTTATTACTTTCACATGCAAGGAGAATAAAGTTCCCTCTTGGGTATTAAGCTCAAGTTAAACACTTAAGGTGTTTAATGCAACCGCCCCCTGTTCCTGTTTGGACCCGGACAGCCCCACACTTACCAAGGCGTGCAATCCACCTTCATAGTTAGGAGATAAAGCAGCCGGGCCGGTTGGTCTGGACCACTGAGATGTAGCTGCTGGGAGAACAAACAGTGAACTCTCTCTCCTGATCAGCGCCATATAGAAGGGTCACAAACAATGTAATCAAAGGCAATGTGTTTTTTTTGGTAGTATAAATCAGACACACTTTGTTCTGTCTCTGGTGATCACAGTAAAGGGATTTAGCTTTAAACAAACATTATATTTATTTTTGTAGTGCAAAAAATTAACTCAACTGAAGGGGTAGATTACTAAATACAGCATTTCAAAAAAGCAGTTCTTCCTTTATACCACTGGGTGGGGCTACAGTGCCAGGGAAACAGAAATAGACACAGCAAACCCGAGATTAGCACCAGCCTCTGACTGCCTTGCTTAAGGTAAATCACTAAGAGTCATGGAGGAAGCAGACGGCAGCCTTCCTTACCTGGTATTCCCTGGGGCGACCCCACTGGTGTGGAGGGGTTGGAGGGGAAGTTGTTGCTGCTGTTGTGGTCTGAAGGATAGATCTTTAGATAGGAGAGAAGGGGGGATAAACAGGAAGTCAATACACTGATGTGACAAAGCAATCCGAGCAGACAGTTTAATGCAGTCTCATCTGCACAACGCTTAAGAGCTCAGCAAAGATCCTCACCGAAGCTAAAGCCTTTCCAATTTCATCCCCTGAGCTCCCTGCTGTGGTGCCTCTGTTGGCTAAACA
>NC_054560.1:6894552-6918482 GCF_017654505.1 Polyodon spathula
GCCTATTTCCAGCCTGGTGTTAATCTAGTAAAGTCTTGCCCTGCGGATGAAAACCCCCATTTATCCCCTGGCACGTCCTCCTTTTCGCTAAACAAGAGTAACGATGGCGATTAGCTTCCGATTTGCCTATTCAATCATAGCAGGAGAGCGGGCAGACTGGTGATTAAAACGAGGCGGAAACATGGCTTGAAACATTGCCTGTGCTTGAACAATCAGCCTTGTATTGAAGGCCATCTGTGTGGGAGGATCACCTGTCTGCAATGCTTCAGTTGTCAGAGATCCAGTGATCAGGAATGCCAAGGGCACACGGTCCCTTTGCAGCACCTCACAGTAGCAGACTGACTGAGATTGCTGTGTTTATACAGTGCTTGATGCGTTATAGGACGTCCAACATCTGTGTAGGCAGAAGGCAAAACGTGTACTTTGACTGGCTGAAAGATCTTGAGCCACCTATACTATAGTAATCATAAGTAAGTTATTTCATACAGTGGTTATAAATTGAGACTAACATGATAACGAGTACCAGTTAAAGATGAACATATTTCATCATGTTTTAACGCTGAACTGTAAGAGTCTTGCATTGCCAGGGAAATCTTTTTGTTTCTTGGTTTGCACACAGCAAGGTGATGTCACACCTCCCTCTATGTCGTTCTGTCAGTTTTGATGATCCTGTCGATTGAATAACAAAAAAACTGAAGCAGGATTCAAACAAAGGTTGTCCCTTTGCTCTGACAGAGGTGGCATGGGGGGTAGGAGAATGAGGAAGGAGAAAGACAGGAAGAGTGACTGAGTGAGAATGGAACAGAGGGGGTACGGTAACGTGTGTGTGTGTGTATAAGAGAAAGTGAAGCGGAGAACGGGACAGAAGAATGGAGGACACAAGAGCAAATGCAAAATCAAGAGAGAAAGAGGGGGAGAGACTGGCAGCAGCGAATTTGTCTCGAGAGGTTTCCCCCTCGCTAGTACCGATTAAATACAGTCAGGATTGATACAGAAACGCATTAATAACACCTGTCTGTGACTCGGGGCACCATCTCACTCACTTTGTTACTGTTTTGCTTGCTTGTATCCCTGTATCCCTCTCTGTCTGTGTCGTCTTCTCTTTTACTTTCAGAATCAGTCCGAGAACCACCCGGTACAAGGGGGAGCCTGCGGGCTGGTGGACTCTACAAGACAGCAGCTTCCCTCTGCTGGCATTCGGGCTCCGCCAGGCAGCTGTTTCCAGCTGATGCTCTTCTGTTTGCTCTGTTTTGTAGAAGAGTTGTTAACGCTTGGAGGCTTTTTAAGGTCAATAAGGGTGCAGCGGGATTGCAGCCTGTCTTGGCTTTTTCGACAAGCCTCTTCTTATGAATCCTCGGGGACGAGTTTCTGTTTTTATCAGGGCACGGAAGACAGAGATGCACTCAATTTTAAAAATTAGAAGACGGATCACTGTACACAATGTGCTGTCAGGTATATTTCACATTGCACAGGAATGCCACCTTGTAATTAAAATCTGACACATATTCAAATTCAGTTTGTTTCATCTAGAATTATCTTATAATAGATGTAAAAAATGACCAATACAAAAACAGAAAAACTTAAAAAGTAAGTAGCGGGGTTCTGAAAATTACAGCGTTGTAAGTCCCCAACTGTTCAAATAACCTACCTATAATTTTATTTTCATTGTTAACATCCTGACAACTTTTTACACTTATAACTTTAAAGTCTGTTTCAAGCTCTTTTTAAAAATGTGCACTGCAGGAAGAACGCTTAAAAAAAAACTAAACAATACAGTAAGTGCTCTGGCTTCTGTCATCATGGCTCGTTATTGCCGTGCTACCTGTTTGACAGTCGGAGCACTAGAGCAGACATTTTGAAAAAAAAAAAAAAGCTTTTAAGGGCAGGATGGGTTGGAGATATCGGGGCTGTAATTGTACAGCTGTTGACCTCTGTCTGTCTGTCTCACTTGCAGAGAAGAGAAGAGATGAATGGGAGAGAGCAAGCGCCTGAGGTGCTGTGATAAGACAGACCTGATAGAGTCCTGATAGAACCCGTACAGATCATATCTGAGAAGATTGCTTTTCTGGTTTTGATTGCAGTGCGCTTGTCCTTCCACAGGCTGGTTGGAGAGGTCAAACGAGAAGACGCCTCTCGAAACCAGACCCATACTGTTGATCTCATTTCTTGTATTCAGTCACACCTGTGTATTTTAAATTCCATATTCAATCTGAGACTACAGGAAGCAAAACAGAATTAAAATGCACTGTCAGGAAACCCCAATGACCCTATTCATTTTTTTTCCCCCAATATGGGCTTATAAGAAAACAATTGTATTAAAGTATTAAATTGAAAATATTCATTAGTCAAGGTTAACTATTCCCCAGCTGCCAGGAAGGATCATCTCCCTGACCCTGGTGGCAACTCCATTATCAGAGACACGATTACAGTATAGGCTCCACATCATTAGCCAGTTATTTCATGTAGTAGGAATTATAAGGATTTTAATCGGAGAAGACAGAAGCAGGATGATCTTTCCCACTAATTAATTTAATTGCACATTGACTTTGAAAAGAAGTGTGTGTGGGGATGGATAAGGACAGGCTGTAAGAAATGCAATTCTCGCCCCTATCTAAACCTTCACTCCCCTCAAATTATTTTCCACGGTAAAATCTTAGCGAACTGTAGTAAAGCACAGTGAATCCATGGTAAAGCTTCTAAGCACTAAATGCCCTGCAAAGATACCGTACTCTAAACTGCAATCTTCCATTTAAAACATCGCACCTGCTTTGAAACCTTTAGTGGCATGTCGAAGGTTAGTAAAGAGGGCACACAAGTTCTGTTACAGCTCAGGAAACCTTTGTCCCTGAATGGGGTGTTTGCTATACTACCTGCACACACGCGCCCAGAAACAACCCTTCTGAACTTACCATGCAACATGCAGTTATGCTTCAAAGGCACGCAATTAAACTGTTTCCTTACCGAAAAACATGATTCTCCCAATTAAATCATTTGAAATTTCACTGGCTTCCCCAAGGACTAGACAGATTTGCGGACCCGAATTCTGGATCATTCTCTCGAATGCAGACACAAAGGTTACGCCCTTGCCTGAGGCATGGCTCTGTATTTATGGAGCCCCCCCCCCCCCCTCCCAAAGTGAGCAATAAGATCGAGTTCATTGAGTGGAAGGTAGAACTTGTATCTCTCAAGGTGGATCTGCTCACTGACCATGCTGCTTTAGGGACGTTTCCTAACTCCAGTGCGAACCACTAATAGTCTGGGAAATAAGCCCAGTAAAAAAATCAAATTCAGAAGGATGATGCAGAATAAAAAGGCAGGGGGTTGGAGGGGCTTGAAGTTACTCACAAATTCTAAATCATTTTCCTCGGTTATGCATCATATCTCTGAACTTGGAGATCAGGGTTCGATCACAGCTTCACTTTCCAGCTGTTACTTACAGGGGCATCCAATGGGTGAAGACTTTAGCTGATGAGTAGTTGTAATTACATTTCATGATCGTTGTACGTTCCTGCACCATGTACGATCTTTCCGCATGGTTGGCAAAGCTACGTTAAAGTGGGTGAGGGAGTATGTAATGAACTATCTTGGGTATCTGACTAAGCTGAGGAATATGCCTGCAAAAAAAAAAAAGTACGCCTGACGTTTCACCCATACTGGTTTTGACCCTCAGCTGCTACCTCTAAATAATGACTAGCTTATGTGGGGGGGGCAAAAAAAACAACAACACTGGATACTGGTTTTGACCCTCAGCTGCTACCTCTAAATAATGCTAGCATCCCCTAACAATGTGCAGGCAGTCACAGACAGATATGGAAAAAACCACACTCAGAAACCTTGAAAAAGAAGAAAAAAACATAAACAAAACATTTAAAGGGTAAACACTCTTGTACTGTATTAATGACACCCCTCCCTCCACTGAGAGAAAGGTCTCATTTTTTGAGCTATTAATGCCCCTGCCAGCATCCCGGTAAAAACATTCGCTCATCTCTCCGAAACAATGCCAGCTGCAGGAACTCCGAGATACGTTCCTAGCGTTCAGCTGCACTTCATTTGTTCCAGCACAAAAATCATCTTTGCGTCTCTCTCCCTCTCCACTCTACCCAGTTATATTTAGCTCACCCTGGGGCTCTAAGCTGACACAGATATGGTAAGGTGGCTGTCTCTGGTGGCTGTTAGGGACAGATAAATACATTCTGCTGTTCTATTTGGTACAGGTCCTCAAAGAAGCCAAATATTGGAGAATGAACTACACTGTTGTGTGACCACCAGCTGGCACACACCAAAAAAAAAAATTAAAAATTAAACTTCAGAGGCATTTGAAGAGTCAAAAAAAAACTCAAAACCTTTATTTCAATTGCCCACAATCCTCTGGGTTATTCAAGCCAAAAGTATTATTAGCAAAAGCGAACACAAAAATAATTAAAAAAAAAAATTGCTCATTTTAGTTTAAATGAAAATTGCAAATCTCTGCAGACCCAAAGCTTATACTGTAGGACCTTCCCAACCCAACTCTAGACTGGATTCAGATCTCAGTGTTGAAAGCGTGGTTAATTTCACCCTGTTGTTTTGGAACTGCCTACATCCAGGGCAGTATAGTACATCAAATGGTCATCATAACATATTTCAAAACTCAATGCTAATTCAACAAATTGTATTCCTTGTTGTTAACAATTAGTTGAAAGGCGTAAGCTCGACTCTCCGTTAAGACAGACGAATCCACTGTTTTAATAAATTACCCCCCCCCCCCCCACACCAAAAAACATTAGAAAAAGTTGTCGTAAGTTCTTCTGAGATCCACCACCAAACCTTTTAAACCAGTAGAGCCTCCTGCATCAACATTCCGCACCAAGTAGATTTCTACAGATTACCGACAAGCAGACATCAGGCTGCGGTAGTTTTAAAAAGGATCCATTGCAGAGAAGTGGTGCAGATGGCCTCCCTTGAGGTATCGGAAATAGACGATTGTAAAGGGACACAAGCTGGATCGGTTCTGAGGAGGGTGAGAGGCGACGGCGGGGGGTGTCAGAGTTCAGTACAGCAAGGAGGAAGAGAAGGAAGAGTACCCTCCATGGCTCTTTGGGGTGCTTGGAGATTTGACCAACTCTTATGAGAAGATGTTTGAGCCGAGGCCCGGGTTAGGGTTGGGAAGTCGATGGGAAATCCGTTGGGGTAGAGATAGGGTGAAGAGGTATAGAGGGAGGGGCCGTGAGAGAGGGAGAGAAGTGTAACCCTCTCTACTTGGGAGTGTTGAATTCAGCATGTCGCTGGTTCATGGGGTTCTCTGGAGACTTCATCCACTCTTTCTTCAGCAGCTGCTTGAGCTGTGACAGACGCATGTTGGGGTTCTCCTGCTTGATTCGAGGCATGTTGACCTCCTCAAAGGCAGCGAAGGCGGCTTTCATCCTCCGCTCGGGGTGTCGGTCAAGCTCTTCTGCCGTGCTGGGGAGACAGGGTGATGCAGCGAGAGAGTTATTTTTGCCATATTCCATCTCAGGGGAGAAAGCGAAGGGTTCATTTAGGAAATTATCCCAACTCCAGCTCGAATTGGGGATAGATGCCTGAAAAGTATATGGATTCACAAGCCTCTCAGTTGTGAAGTCTTAATTGACTCAACCTAGCCCTGAGTGGAGTCCACTAAACTGCCACACTATTAAACACAATCGGGCACCTTTACAGACACTGTTTCCAAAACCGGCCAGCTCCTGCAATGCAGTATTGTATAATACTGTTCAGGGCTTTTGCTGCTCATCTCCATGTGGGTTATTTACCTGAGTACTGCGATGGCATCCTCTACAGTCCTGGCCTCCACAGAACCCTCCTCTGGAATGATGCGGTTCACATTCTCCTCCAAGGGCCCGTCCAGGTAACTCTTTACCTTCTCACCTGGAAAGAAACCACTTGTGTGTTATCCAGGGCCATCCAAACTCCTTCCTGAGCGCTGGTTATCCTACCTGTCACTTCGTGCCCATCCAAGACCCCTAATCCCTTTGTCCCTGAGCTTCTCACTGGTGGTTCCTTCAAGGATCTCTCCTTCAGATCCTTCTTATCTTCTTACCACAGGAGTTCCTTATAGATCTTCCTTACCTGAGACTTGAGGATCCCAGCTGGGATGATCCTACTGCCTAACCCAAGGTTGGAGCCCCAACATAGACTAACCCACTTCCTTACTCGAGTAATTAGGTCCTTTCACCCACTGAGCCTTGGCTCTCCTACAGAGAATATCCAACATCCTCAAACTGAGACTATCTAACCAACACTTGACTATCCATAACTTTCTCCTTCTGTATCTCCTTACTTTTCTCAGGCAGGCTGGGCTTCTCCCGCTCCTTACGTAGCGTCTCTTCAATCTGTGCCTGGGTGACCTTGCTCCCTGTAGTGCTGGCGACCGCACTGCCCTGGCGTCCCTTCAGCCGGGCGGACTCCTCGTCCAGCAGCCTCTGGTTTTCTTTCTTGCGCTCCAGGGCCTCCAGGCGCTTCTTCTCTCTGTCATCCTGCAGCAAGCCAAAAAAAAAAAAGTAATTTATAATGGGGCCAATTCCAGTACAATTCTGTGTTACCAGGCTAATGGGGTTAATGTCAGGGGGAATTCACACTTGAACGCACTTCCATGATGAGCTAGACCCTGCATTAGAGTTTGCCAAAACAGCTTAGGTCAGCACTGCCCATGGCCTCAATACCCCATTCCCAAAGACTCGAACCCTCTGGGTCTCTTCCATGGGAATTCCTTGAATCAGTGCAGCAGGCGATGCCATTGGAAAATGCATTAACTGACAACATGAATCCAAACCTTTGCTCTCTACCCCTCATCTTCTGCTATCCAATTATCTGGATGGCTGGCGTTAGGCCCACAGTGGAATCTGCATTGTCTATTGATGAGCTGCACAGGGTAGGGTGTCAGCGAGGAGTGTAACAGGAGCCCCGGGGACACGGGTGTGATTTTACATTAACACGGTAACCTAACCAACGTGCCTGGCAAAGCCGGCGACGCTGCGGCGATACACCCCCCTGCTATACAGCCTCAATAATTCAGGGAGGTGGCAAGAGGATCAGGGAGGCAGAGTGGCGAGAGAGGAAACCCAAGGAACAAGTGTTTAAGAGTCAGAAGTTAAGAGGTGAAAGAGGCACAAGAGACAATCCGTTCTGAGACCTTGCGAAGAGTAAAGAAAGGAAAATATCAAATACAAAACTAGACATTGACTTTTAAAAAAAAATAATAATAATTATTATTATTTTCGGGATGACTTATTAACATTATCCTTGTCAGATCCTTTGTGGTACCGATTCTGTGAGACCAGACAACTAAAATATTCATTTAAACCACAGACCTCGACTGTTTGAAAAATAATTGGAATATCCTGCAAGTTTTGCAATAGTTATTGTGGATTTAATGGAACTAGTGACGAGTATTTTAAACCTGATGCAAGTGGAGGGGTATTGGAAATTCTAAAAGGTAAAAGGAGCAAAAAAAAAAAAACCCCAAAAAACAACAACGGTAGTTTAAAGTATTAAGGTGGTGAAGGGGAACACACTGCTACTGGGAATTGACAGTTCAAATAAACAGCAACAAAGAGGCTGACCCTCCCCCGCTGCCACGTCTGTGGCAGTGTTTCCGCTGCTCTGCCCAGCACGTCAGTCATGCCACAGGGCTGCTCTCAGGCCGGAGGTACCCAGGACAGGTCGCACAGTCTGGCGGCAAAGGGAGTTTCCCTGGCACGCTACCCGTAGCTTGACGTTTGCATGCCTGATCACATTAACATCAACACGAAGTGTCCCGGCACGGGTGCACAGGCCACAGCAGGGGAACCTTCGGAGCGCATCTGTGTTGACATCTTCCTGTGCGAGTGTGTGCTTGTCTGTGAGTGAGACCTTGCAGCTTATTTCATAAATTATTTATGTGGGGGTGGGGTTTCTGTAACCAAAGGCAGCATTCAAACCAAATACGATCGTGGAGGCTGTCTGCAAGTGCCTATAAGCAATGGTACTGGAGGACTAGGTTTGAAAGCCAGTGATTTGCAGTGCATGCATGCCAGTTTGTTGGCACTGTGCTATACAATCTACATAGATACAGAAGATACAAATGCAGACAAGATAACACAGCAGCTGTCACAAGGGTCTATTACTGCCATCCTGTGGTCAGTGTCACTCGTTAGCATTTACTGCAAAGCAGGACACTGTCACTAAATGCCATGCTTATTCAAATTAAAGCAAATGTCGCAGCCCCAAATCTGAAGACCGGTGCAGAAATTGGCTGAGGACAATGTGAGATTTCCACAATGCTTAGCAGGCAAGTTTTTCAGCATCCATGAACTCAAGCTATGCCATGCCTCACCACACAAAACACCATCAACAAATGCAGGCAGACTGGCAGACCATCTCTATACCGGCGTTCGGTAAACCTGCGTGTCACGTGGAGAAGAAGAAGCGTGCACAGCCGCAGCACTCTCAGCTTTGTGGGTAGAAAACGTTTGGACTGCTTGCACAGATCCCAAGGTAGCCCCTATTCTTGGCCGGCTTAGCATCACTGCCGCTGTCCCCTGGTCTATACCACCTTTACCTTTCTCTGCTCCTTCTTCAGGACGTGCTTGTCGTCGTCCTTCCAGTAGGCATCCTCTTGCTCCTGCTTTTTGCGGGTGTCCGCCGCTGCCTTCACCTCCGCCTTGCGCGCCCGCGCCACAGCGGACTTAGTATTCTCGCCCTGGAACTTCTTCGGCATTCCTCCAGAGGGCGCTCTGCTGCTGGGAGCAAGGTCCGAGAATCAAGTCATATCCGAAGGCATGCAGTCTAGTTTACATCGCCAGTATTTCGACATTATTATTTTTATAACGAATTAGTCAGCTGGGATTAAACTGGGAACCTTGTGGTAGCCCTTTCTCTAACCTCTGAACCACCAAGTCTCCATTTGTTTTATTTTACTACTCTTGTTATTGCTGTTCCTCATTTTGTCGTTTCATTAACAAGCAGCTGCCACTCACGTATACGTGCAGTAACCATGATTTTAAAATCAATTTCTCCACCTCAATATTTTAGGTACCGTTTTCACCATCGCTTAACGGTGTTTAGCTTCTAATAACAACGCTGACTACTAAATAACACCAATGGAGGCAAGGAACGTGTTACAGTCGTAGGAAATATACACTATAAACGAGTAATACGCAACTTTCTATTCCTCAATTATTCTAACTCTGTTCTGATGCGTAGGGCTGACTCGACAGGACACAATTTGGGGGTCCGTTTCGACCCGTGATAGTGTAGCTGATCTTTGTCCCTCAAAATCCCGGTACAGTCAGGAGCGAGTGTTTTCAAAATAAAGACGACAAACTGCCAAGGAAATAAGAACAAAAGCAGGTTGCGTCAGCGTGTTGCTTCGTGTGGTAACAAATGAGATGCATTTACGTTACAGAAACTTCAACCACTGAGATGGCACTGCTTTGTACTTTGCTATACAGATGTTGAACGACACGGTCTCATAAACAGTCAACGGTGACGTTTCGTGCTGTTTTAATCACAAAAAATAATAATAATAATTAAATATTTCCATCCAGGGGGATCCTTACCTTCACAGCAGCTCGGGTGTGAGTGATAGCATCAGAGAGCTGCCTTTACAACTGCCTGTCACGACAAAGATCATTTAAAAACTTGCAACACAAACAGAACAAAAGCCCCGACCGCCGGAAAGTACTATACACACCCCCGGGGTAGTTTTAACGCTGACAGCTGCGTATTGTTGCGGTGTATTTCGCTCAGTTTCTGGCTTCACCTAATTTGGGTCCTTTTTAAACGAGCGCTGCTTTTTTAATGACGTTTTAGTACCTAGAGGAAGAGTGTCGCTTTTCATGGAATGTTTTTTTTAATAATTATTCTTGATTAATTTTAAATTGATAAAGTAAACGCAATACAAATTATGTCGCAGTGTTTTAACTGATAATAAATCATAAAACAATGTGTATCAGATGTACAGCATGTTTTAGGAAGATTTTGAAAATATCAGGGTACATTGAAAAGTGTAACTCAGAATAATAATTAATTCATTAATCTGTGGGACTTTTCATATTAGAACCCCCCCCCCCCCCCCCCCCCCCCCCCCCATTGTATGTACTGTCGAGCTTCGTACTACACTGCCCCCCCCCCCCCCCCCCAAAAAAAAAAAAAAAAAAAACTCCCACTCCCACTCCCACTCCCACCATCACGGGGAGATCCTTGGATACGTCACGGAGTGCATCATGGAGTCCACTGGTAGGGAATTCTGTGCTGGGGAAGACCCGAATAACTCAAACAGCAAGCGGCACAAAGAACTGGAGAACGCAGCTTTGCACAGCAGCCTGAATTCGTTGCGTCTGGACGAAGAGGAGGACGACACCGCGACCGGAGCCTCGGTAAACAAATACCGAACCGAAGACAAGGAGCCGAGCGGCTGCAGTAACGAACCCGACGCCTCGCCACAATCCACAGCGCAGCAGGACGGGCCAGAGGAGGACGAGGACCAGGAGGAAGCGCTGACTCTCACTGACCATCTCAACAAGCGCCTCCTCTCCTCGTTCTTGGAGAAACTGAACCAGAGAGACTCCAGCCTGCCGGGAATCCAGCGCCTGGACTGCGCCGTTGCCGGGGAAGAAGACTCGAACCGGGCCCTGGATGAATGGTGAGGCGAAGTGCACGGTCTGTAGTGGTAACCGTGTTGGCGCTGGACACGGTTTCCTCATCAGCAGTAGTGCCAGCCCGTTTGTTTTGTCTCGACTGTCCCAGACAGCAATAAAACATTTACCAGTTTACACAGGCTGGATATCTGGAGAGGTCCCGATTTACAAAGTTCAGGGAAAAGAACTGCCTAGACTGTAGCTACCATGCTATTGCTCTATGTTATTATAAAACAAATGAATACTTTACTTTTACAATGTAGGTTTGGACACGAAGAGCTTGCAACAACAATGCAAACACTGTTTCTAGCTGTTCATCCTAGGGTAAAGAAATAGCTGCTGTGTTCTGCTGGTCCCCCGTCACTCCTGTAGGCTCTTTGCTGTTACTCGGGAAATATACCTTTGGTGATCAATTACAACGTGTTCCTGGGATTGCACGCTCACAGGTTGCAACACATTTACTTAAATAATAATACAAAAACGTTAAACTAAATACGGTTTTACGTTGTGTTTTAAAGTTGTTGTTTTTTTAAGGGTTCTACAATTTTTTTGTATTTGTTTGTTTGTTTGTTTTAACGCAGTCAATTGTCAAACCTACAACAGTATAATACAAACCAAAAGAATAAAAAACAGACATTTGTTTTGACGACAAAGCGGTTGTTTTGTCTGGTTAGATTATGATATACTTGGTCATCTCAGTTGCATATCCCCGCCCACATCACGCATGTGGTTTGCTGTCCAGGCTTCGGGCAGTGGATGAGAAGAGTCCTAGAGCTTTCTTTATTATTATTCTCTTTACTTTGCATATACCGTCCTGTGCTTGCTGCTCAACACCTACAAATAAAGGGGCATATATTGTACTTGCAAGAGTCTTGTGAGTTTATTGTTTTCACCCCACATACAGTTCTTCGCACTAGACTGACCTCTGATCTTGTATGGAAGATGTTTGTGCTGAATAGTAACATGACACTTTGAGTAATGCTCTTACTGTTTGACACACAGCTACATACTTTGATATTCTGTCATTTCTGTTTTAGCCACGTTCTGTAACTGCTCCCAATCATGTTTGCAAGCAAAACTGTACAGGTAGGACAGCAGCTAAACTCTATAGTGGGGAACAGTAATGCGCCATAGTCTGTAGGGGTCTGTGAGAGCTGTGTGGGGCATGCCATGGAAATGGAATGCATGTGAAGTGTGGGTAAGTCATCAGACTACTGGCAAGTCAAGTAACTCTTCAAGATCAGACTTCTGCGGATTAGGAAAAGCCATCGCCACATGTCATGGGTCTGATATTGGATGACTTGCCAAACTTCCCGTTTTCATGGACTGGCCATCTGTCTGGTAGCTTCACAGGCTGTGCCCAGCTGCTGCAGAGATACCAGTCTGCCTGTGATGAAAAGTCCTTTGCAAGGTGTTGGTTCACGTAGACAGCGATGTGCTGCGAGTCAGGCTGCTGATCATTCACAGTGACAGGCCATCAGTCAGCCATCGAAGCATGGAAGTGACAAACGGTAATGGAAGTCTGTTCTGACATCAAAATAAATAAAGTACATATTGTTTTCAAATGGAGCATAAAGACCTTTTTCCTCCTTCAGAGAAGTTCAGTTTAGAAATAAGCAGAGAAGTTTGTTCTTCATAGAATCGCCACTTTTGAGACTGTCCCTTTGAATAGTACAGTACCTTGAGTACGTTAAGGGGAAATTATTTCTGTATGTCATGCACTTATTAAATGATGTATGCTTTAAGGTTGGACAGTGTGTGTACATTATGATCAGATTTTTTCAACAGTTTTAAATGGGAACTTTATGTAACTCTGAGATATCGCAGTCAAGTAATGGGTTCTTATTCCTGTTTAGGTTTACTTTGTATTGCATGTTTCAGAAATGTCACTTTAACATTGCTTTAGATTGCTTTAAGGTTTTAAAATAGTTTTGTACTGAATGGCTATACTGTGTTTGTGACACTTTGAATGCCTGCTCTCCTGTATATCTAAAGGAGTTTAACCTTATAGAAGGCTTCGGACACACTAGAATACTAATGGAAGCCATTGTAAAGTGCTTGATCAGTTTTGAGTACAAATCTTTTTTCGCCACGGTCACCAGTATCTCCCAGTCCGCTTTTTCTCTGTACCGCTGCCAAGGAATCGAGAACAGAGAGTTCCGGGGCAGATGTGAGCTTGGAATGACAGCAGGGTCTGGAGTCTGATAGCTCAGAGATGCAACACAAGAAAAGAAAGATCTTAAAGTTGATCTGAGCAGAAGAATGTAGAGACTTCCTTCTCTGCAGCCTTGATCTGAGATATCAGCCCCCCTCTGACTACACACGACTCCCAGCACACTGCCAGCCTGCCCCTGCCCTGCTTATAAGAGACTGGGGCCTCTTGCCGTTCATGATTAGTACCAGATCTCCTCCAGGTGCAGCGAAGCTCTGAAAAGCTCCCATTGTTTATACCGTCAGAGCAATTTTTAATAACACGGGTGAGTGGCTTTTCAAAGCAAAACCTCAGAAAGGGCACGCGTGCGGCTGGGATGAAGACGCTTCTTGTATGTAATCTCTACCGCCAGCCTGTACGCGGTGAACGACGCTGAAAGTTACTTCAAACATTCAGGTGTTTTTTTTCTACCGCATTCCCAACTTGCACAGGCGTTGCCTGGAACACAGCTTTAGCTTCTAGGGGAGAATATCATTAACTCTTTAGTGCCCAATGTGCTCAAATCTGACCCCAACGCTAAGATTTTCTGTTCTTTTTTTTTTTTTTTTTTTTTTATAGTGTCGTTATTCAACAAAGTTGTGCGAGGCACCATTGGTTCAAAGGGAAACACTTATATTTTGGAAAATATTTTGAGCATTTAGCTAAGAGAAAAGAAACTTTGCAAACTTGCTTTAGTACCCACCACCTTTACAAGCTCAGATAGTTCAGCTCTTGTAAAACCCTTAGTTTCTCATCTATTTCTACTTGAATTTCTAATGCAAGGCACATTTATTGGCATTAACCCTGAACACTGCTGGAACTGTGAATGCAAACGTCTTGTTAGATGTAAATAGATGCATAGCTTTTGCATGTGATCCCTATTATTCCTTCTCCCTCATCCCGTCTTCTGTGGACGCTCCCAGTTCAATCTAGACTTTGCTCTCCTGAAGCAACGGTGTGTGTCCGTTTTGTGTCTTCGCCTCTGGCGATGTCTCTGGTCTGTCCTGAGTTCCTCTCAGCCAGCGTGTGGGCAGTGAGGGGGTGAGGGGAGGGGTCTGAGGCTCAGAGGGAGACGAGGAGCTGAATCCCTGGGGAAACGTGAGAGAGAGAGACATCAACTCCAATGCACCAGTTTTCTAAGAAGCAGGTAATGAATGTGTCGGATAACCCCACCCCCCACCCCAATTGAAAACTAGGTATAATGCTCACTCTGTCCAGAGGGGGCGGTGAAGGTTTCACAAGATGGAGATCCCACCACAAGAGCCCCAGTGTGATTGCTTTCCTCTGGGTGGGTCCTGTGAAATTAAAGGAACGCACATGTATGTGTAGATGCATAGGTTCAAACAACAAGGGAGTGGGGCATATTTGCAAAGCATTCACCACCATTTAACATCAGTTTTCTAAAGAGAAAAGGAAGCGTTGCTGTTTAAAGCTGGGTGTTTACCTGTGATATAGCTGACAGCCACTCCCACCAGTAGCGCTGCCGTGGTCCCTAGCGCTCCATAATACAGGAATGACATGGAGTAGAAGTTATCCGCAATGGAGGGCCTGCACAACGAACATGCAATAGAAGAAAACCTACAAATCATCTCTAAAATCCCTCAAAGGAGACCTCTGTAGAAATATATTTATATGCAGTACATTCGTTCTTATTCCTGGCCTTTGCATCCAATGACAAAACATAATGTTTCCCAAGAAATTTTGATCAGGCCTTTGACGTGAAATGATTCCTAATCCTTTGACTTCTATTGAATTGTGTAACACTGCACTTGTATTTTGAGACCACTCCAGCACAAGCAATACGTTGTTATTCTGTGCACGTTCTGCAGATAGAGGAAATTTTGTAGTTGATGCCTGGGTCTGGAGAGACAATTATGTCAACATGATTGCCACTTAAAGAGATTAAATCTGAATGATTGTACGACTTCCTCCCATTAAACTGTACATAAAATGAAAAGAAACTCAAAGTGCAGGCTTTCTAGTTTTTTTTTTTTTTTTTTTTTTTTTTAAATAAATGGAATTGCCATGTGCGTATATATTCGTCCCACTTTTTGTCTCCAGAACTACTTATCCAATTGCGAGGGAACTAAGGCATTCCTTAGAGCACAGTGACCTATTCTGGTCTCTGATTGGTTTCCCTCACCTCTCTCCTGCCAGTGAGGTCTCCACAACCAGGCTGCCGTTGAGTGTGGTGTTGCCCGTCACCAGCAGGGGGCAGTGGTCAGCTGAGCTGGGCAGAACCCCCATCACCTGTGGGTCAGGAGGGTACAGACTCGACCCGATCCCAATCCAGAGTGAAATACCGAATCCGACCACTATAGCGGCGAACACACCCTGAGGAGACAGGAAACGTATTTGATGTTTGACACACAGTGCAACTGCTATAGTAACTGCGACTCCAGCTGGCAACATGGCACAGTGCAATACTGATATGTCGGAAGGAAAACTAAAGTCATTAGAATCTATTACTCTGCTCTCAATCTTTTGTGCCATTTGAACACTCTGTTTTTTAATGTTCATATATATTACATTTTAGAACAAGTAGATTGGTGAAATGTCAAAAGAGAAATGATCATGCCTTCAACCTTATGACAAAACACACTGTGTCTGTGGCCAAAGCACTTGGACCAGCAATCATTACAGCATTGCTTTTCTGGTACTAAAAGTATTAAACAGTAAGAGACTTCCAGGCGCTTTATTGGTTTTTACAGCATTAGGACCAATTTTAATTGAATCTCCTCTAACGACGGAGATCAGTTGTTTAAATAACTAAATATCGACCCTGCAAATGCACATGTATTAAACCTATATTCCCAGAATCGAATCCCGAATGAGGCAGGACTGATCTAAAAACAAGCCCTCGTTCGTTATCATGTCCTGGAATTTGGGGGGCACTCACAAGGGTGTTGGAGGCCGGGATGAACATGCCCAGGATGAATGCACCAAGCAGGGGTCCTCCGATTATCCCCATCACTGTGAACGAACCCTGGAGAGAGAGAGAGAAAGAGCGAGAGCACATTAGAGATGCTGACCAATAGCACTCCTACTATAATACTACTGGGGGAAAGGCAGTGATCGGTTACCTGCAGCACCCCCCCGCCCACCAGGGAAGTAAGTGCAGCGACTGTGATGCAGGCTATGCCATAGAACAGGGCTGAAACACAAAAGAGACACACAGCCATTGCAACCAAGCTCAACTGCTTTCTGTTCATGTCTCAGGGAGATGCAACTCTTTTTGCCACAGCTGTAGAGTTCTATCACGTGAACCTTAAGAGGTCTATTTCAGTTTTGGTACCCGGTAAGAGGAATCGGTGTAAGGCTGACCCCTGCTGTGTAAATGAGGTAATGCTCGCGAATGTGAGCTATGCCCGGTGTGTAACACCTTTCGCAAGCGAGCTTGGCTCTTTTGTACAGTGGTTAGGGTCCGGTGACTGCCTGATAACCAGCTGCACCATCATCTAAACGACTTGAATAGTGCCCAAGAGCAGAGAAATAGCACAGATTAAAAAGCAACTTCGTATTTATAGTGACGTCAACCCAGCCACCTGTTCGCATCAGAAGCATCTTTAATAAAACAAACAGCTCTGCAAGGAAAGAAATAACGACATAAAGCAACACAACAACGACAAAACATTCTTCATGCTTGACTTGAGTGAATTTCAAATGTTTTTGGCCTCCCTAGTGGAGTGTGATAAAAGTGAGTTACGAACTGTGCCTTTTACTTCCAGGCCCTTCAATTAGACGATTGCATTTGAAGGAAAAAAAAACAAACAAAAACCTAATCAATTATCTCAGCTCCACAATTTAATGCCATCTGGAGGGGCCCATTTTCTGTTGACACGGTTTTCGAAAAGACTCGCTCTATCATCTAAGCACCCGACAAATCACTGGCAAAATGGGAATTAAGCAGGAGGCCACATGGGCAGGACCTCACTGGAGTTGAAAGCAGTGGGACACCCTAACACAGTGTTTCCCCACCCTGTTCCTGGAGGCTACAGGAGCAGGGTTGGGAAACACTGCCCTATACTGTGACGTGAACTCACACAGCCCTTTGGAGATGAGCACAAGCCTCTTCTGTGACACGTTGTGGAGGCGGGGTTTGAGAATATCCTCCATGGTAACGGCTGCCATGGCGTTGATGCTGGTTGAGGCTGTGCTGGGGATGGGAGGAGCCAGAAGCAGACAGGCAAATGAGTTGCACAAAAATACTGTATTTCCCCTTTGCTGTGGATAAAACTGCTTCACTTTTTCAGTGTGTTTGTACACATGGGGTACACAAAGTCATTAAACCATCATTTCATATTTAAATAAGGATACGAATGTGTCTCTTTTTAAAATGCAAATATATACACCCTATTCAAGTTACTGTGTATAAACCATTTTCTTTTTATATATACAAACTAATGAAAATAGTTACTCATTTTAATGGATTTCAAAACTACTTTACAATACTTTTAATCATTCATGTTAAAGGTGCAGTAGCTGTGGTTTTAAAATATACAAAAACTATAGCGATACCCCCACTGCAATTTGCCAAGCTTACCACAAGAGAGTCACAACAGAGATGGAATACCTGAGAGTCCCACTGTAGGCACAAGATAGGAAAAGACCAGGAACACCAGGGTAGTCTGCGAAGATATCCAGCACCAGAAAGGGCATGTACTGGGCAGAGAGACAGAGGGGAGATGCAAATGGCATGGGACTTAAATACGAATAGCACAAGGCTTTGAAAGATTTAGCTTTTGGATTTTAATGAATAAAAGCAATATTTTAGTCTGCGCTGTTCTTGTTTGCGGATGGCTTAGTTAACGGCATTCCAGAACAGTTTAGTTAAATATCAAGCTTGGAAAAAAAAAAACGTTTTTACCCTCCTCAGATTAAGGGGCTCCAGGCAACAGCACTGCATAGTCTATTCTGACCGAGCCAAACAGCTTTGATTTACAGTAGCCTCCCATTCTAAAACCTGACTGTGCACATTCTGTAATATATGTTTTCCACACAAGAGAGGTTTAATCACTGAAGTGCCTTTTCCCATTATATTTGGATACGGAACCATGTGCCAACTGGCCCTCCTCATTGTTTAACATTTCTAATGGTCTGCAGGGTAAATATTTTAATCAGTTTTTAATGGGCATGACATTTACTGCATGAGAATGCCGTGGGCTTAGAGGTGCTAGATTCGGACATTACGCTGTGTATTTGTGGCAACTTCCAACTATTTATACAAAAGTTCTTTTTTTTCCAGGGTACTTCTTATTTAATTAAATAATACATATATGTGTGCCAATTAACCTGCCACATGTAACACACACTTCATTTTTGATGCAAAGGGAATTCCTCTGTAATATATAAAAACCACCTCAGCCAGTTGCAAATCACTTTTAGTCCTGACAGGCAAGACAGCATATCTAACAGGTCCGACAGTAGGCGCTCAGTTGACAGGTGCTTCCGTGTCCAACAAATAGATGATGTATCCCAGGAAACAGGGTGAAATGCGCAATTGGGAGGAACTGACTTCCAACACCCCGTATTGACGGTGCTTTATATAACTGTGTTTCCAAACTGTCTGGGTACACAGAATTTCAAATGAACGAAAGCATGCTGGCCATCGTGAACACAGCCCCTCGTGCAGTACCTGGTCAGCAGCGGAGATTAGCCCCGCCTTCAGAGGATCACACTTCCTGTAGAGAGCGAACATGACAATCCCGCAGGTGACAGCACTGCTGACAATGAGACACAGCCCGACCTGGTTCACAAGCAGAGCCCTGGGAACACAATCACAGCCAGTCAGGCTGAGGGAACAGAGTCACTTTTTCAGGAACAGTGGCTTGAAACCTGGTTCCAGGAGACCACCAGGAGACCTAGCCTGAGGTTGCTATATCAAACCCCCAAGTCTCCCACTGGCGTGCCATGCAGTGGCATGAAACCTAGTCTCACCATCCCCTCACCATCAGAAATATAAAGGAAGATTGTGTTAAGCAGACAGCAGGGGATTGTGTTTTTGTAAAGAAAACTGACTGAGAGACACAGCGAGAGTATTTAGAGGGGGTCTTAAGGGGAAAGCCTGGGCACACTTGAAAAAGACTTGATATTTTCAATGGGCAAAAGTATATTCCTGTTGGCTTTACATTTAGGAAAACACAAAGGGAGGCCTCTTCTACCCTCTCTAACCCTTGTTAAATACACATGCTTAACTTCTCTAGTGCTGGACAGACGTCATTGAACGCTGACAATGCTGAGGTAAAAGTTTAAACTCTTATCTTCTGGTGTTGAACCAACGATGGCTCTTTCTAATGTTCTCTCCACGCAGTATAGCTGTGGGGATTGATGCAGAACCTTGATCTGAAGGGGAACTCATCCATTATATCTTTCTTTCTGTTGACTGGAATCTGAGGCATGGGTAATGAATCATAAACCATCAATAATGCGACTATAAATACGTCATGAAAGATGTATTGGATAATGTTAGATATGTATTAATAATAACAACAGGCTGTGGCAATTTAACGTCAATGTAACTAAAGGATTTATTTATAAGAAATCATTTTCATTACTTAACATGGTAACTTCACACAAGTGATGTGTCATTTAAAAAGGTATAACATATTTTACAAATGCATAAAATTATTACTTCACATACCACAGTTTTATAGTGTTATGGATGACTGCATTATGTATATTGAAATTCATATTTATTGATGGTAGTATTTTTCTGTTTATTAAGTTTTACATCCCCAATTATAAATGTATTTTTGTTGCACGTATTTGCACATTTTAACCTAGTGTGCCAGATTCATATCTACAGGTAGGTGGCGCTGTGACACTCACCTCCGTGCCTCTTTCTCAGTCTTGCAGGCGATGTAACGTTGCACCTGTGATTGGTTTACTCCGTACATGGACAGCCAGACCATCGTGCCTCCGAACACAAACGTCCAGAACGTATAGCGCCTCTGAAGGTCAAAGCTAAAACTGCAACACAAGAGAAGAAACGGCTGAGAGGAGGAGGAACCAGAGCTGAAGCAGTGAGCTGGGCACGCAGCTCCATCCTCCTTACTCTCCGAGGTTGATGCGGGACCCGTTGCTGGCGATCTCCAGCACTGTGGCCGGTCCACCCACCAAAATGGTCCCCCGGATAACAATAGCCAGGAAGCCCGTGAGCATGACGACCACCTGGAAAACGTCTGTCCAGATTACTGCCTTCATCCCACCCTGAGAGAGGGAGCACAAGGGAAAGGGTTACCTCAAAAACACTCCTGGCACAGTGCATCACTGAAGGGTCCTTAGTAAAGTGCATGTACCCTTATCTCAACAAAGAAGAAGAAGGAAGAGGAGTAGAAGCAGAAGAAGAAGAAGGAAAAGAAGAAGAAGAAGAAATTGGAAACAAATGAGTTGGCTCCTCACCAGTGTGGTGTAGAAGGTACAGATGAGACCTGTTGAAAACAGAGAAGCCCAGATATCCAGTCCAGTCACTGAAAATCAAGCACACAAACAATTTGATGAAAATTCAATATATTTCAGGGAAGTTGTTTTATCACAGGTCTAGTTTCCAAGGAAGCCACAGGGGCAATACATTATCATCCACCACCAGTACAATTGCATGGCTCAGTACAAAAGCAAGTTATTCCGTGTCAATCAAAAGCAACAAGCCAAGCCCTTACAAGTTATTATACAGCATAACTTCAAATTCTACGACTGGATTGGCGACAAAGTTCTAATAGATTCCAAGGTACAGGTGCACCTTTTTTGTATTGCATTATTAAAACAGATGATTTAAAAATCAGGTTTGACTGGCTGGTCAAGTGTGAAATCAGCAAACTTAGTGTACATTTCTGCCAGTAAGTAAAAGGAGTCGTTGTTCCTACTGCCCCCTGGTGGTGAGGGGAGAGTGTGCACCTACCTTGGTTCAGGATCAGGGCGGGTGCGTAGATCACAATTCCTGTGTACAGCAGCTGTGTGGATCAATCGAGAAAAAGTCAAACAGATGCTAAACACAGCAGGTATAGAAAGGTAGTGTGGGAGAAACAGTGTTGTGTTTCTCAATCTTATTTTGATCCAGTATCCAGGACCTGGACTAAACTTTCAATGCCCTGAATACACTACTGATCGGTATGTTTCGGGATCCGGATTTCAGGTTCGTGCATATTCCTGATTGGAACGAAACAAACAGTGAGATAAACCATGCTTCCACTGGCACTGTGGCGAACCGAACTCCGGGTTGGGACCACCTCTTCCTGTCTGTTTTTCCCATATCAGACTCCAGGTCTTTTTTGTTCTTCCAGAAGGGAGCACAGATTGCCTCAGTGCCTGGGGAAGGGGGAGACTGAAAGGCTGGAGGCTGGAGCCCATCTGACCAGGTGCAGCTGTTACAGGGAAGAGTTTTGTGATGACAGATCTTAAAAGAGGAACCTTTTTGTTTTGCCTGCGCTGGCTCATTCTTACCGTGGCTGTGATAAACTGGATAGTTGCAAGCAGCTGCAAGCTCCTGCTAAATCTCATCTTCAGATACTGTGAGCAAAAATACAAGAGAGGATTCAGACGCCAAGTGCGGAGAGTTTCAAAGCATTGACTCCTGGCTGAGTCTAATAGATTCCCCTGGCCCTTAAAAACAGGGACAGGACATTCTATTCAAAAGCTGGAAAGAGAGGCAGATCTAAATACTGGCGCTACCGAATTGATTGAAAGAATTTTGGGAAACCCCAAATCTTTAACATCGTGGGCAAATTTGTCTTCAGTACGTGGTTTGTGTGGCAGTGCCAGGCTCATTTAAGGATGAGTAGAAGTTGAAACAGAGCACCCAGGCTAGGACAGAGAGCTCATACAACGTATTTGAGTTTATTAGCTAGCTGTCTCTCTACTCTTCCTTTGTACTTGTGGGCCAGGCTAAATTGGATAACTGGCTGCCAATTTAGCCTGACCATGCTTTTTAAGGTCAGTTTTAATCCAATGCAGACCCCTTCTCACATGGCTGACCAGCCTGCCTGTTGGAGGGGAACTAACCAAAATGCAAGGATTTTACCCCCACCCCTGCCCTAATACTCAGTAGTATTTATGGTGATCTCTGACATGTGGATCTCAAACAGACTGTCCTTACCTGGTTGGTGCTGGTGATGCCTAGCCGATAGAAGACAGGCAGGAAGAGGTATGCTGTGATCAATGTGTTGAGGCTCTGCCCAAGACACATGTACAGGAACTTCAGCCCATAGCGATAAGCCTCAGCAGGGACCCCCAGTACCTGAACGGCCGACATGAAGCTGGCAGAGAGAGAGAGGCCGACGGGCAAGGCGGTCATCTGACGACCCCCTGTGAAAAAATCCTCCGCTCGCTCTTCTTTCCCTCCCGCCCTTCGCAGGCCTTGGAACAGTCCAATCGCCATGGAGACTAGGAGCATTACTGCAAACACCCCATAGTCGGCTAGTCCAAATGTGGTCCTGGTGGGGTGTGATTCTGGGCTCATATCTATATCTATAGATATCAACAAAATTACATCTTTACCTGTCTGCTTTTGAATAGTTATTTTTGTAAAAGGATCAGACAGCCTTTAATATCATTAATGCATCAATAATAATATATTAAAAAAAAACTGTTTAATTTCCTTTTATATTTAAAGTAAAGAACAAAAAAGTAGTCGTTATACCAAAACGAAATTCCAAATTCCAGACAAAGTGTCCTTAAAATACAGAGACAGCTATGTATACGAAGGGTAATAAAAGTTGTATTACATATTGCTATGAATTTCAAGAACGCTTTGACGTTCTAACAAAGTTAAAACAATAATCTAAACACGTAAAGTAATCAAATTAAGTAAAACTGATATTTACCAACAGGTTGATGAACAGAAATGAAATCAACTACAATCACAGAAGAAGCCGTCTGCGTTTTGGGAGGGGTCTCTGAGTCTGTGTTGCCCGTAGAGATGCACCTGACTTAGCCGTCCAGAGAGGAATGCTCTTATACTGACAGAGGGCAGCTGCGATTGGTTTTTGCAATGCAAACTACTTCAGAAGTAGGGAGGCAGGGAGAGAGGGAGGGGAATGGAAGCTCTGTTTACTCCAGGAATGTTCCCCTCCTCTATCTACCTTCAAACTCTCCACTGAACCACAATTAACGTCATTCTTTCCATATCCCACTGCGTCTGTCAGATTCACATAAAATAAGTTCAATAAAGCATTCATTCAAAATTCCTTAAATTTTTGCATTCAAACTACCTTCAAAGTCAATGATCGACATGCAAAATTCAATGTTGAATGCATCTGCATTCATTTGTATTGTTTCCGATACATTTGTAACACGATTCCCCAAATTCTGGTTTACTGAACATAAAGGCAAAAAAATAATCCACATTCAATGTGATCTTTGTTGTCACCTTTGCAGTAAAATGAAGGAGCAGATGTTTTACCCAGTTGTTTTACAATGGCAGTAAGTGAATAGCATTTGTGGTACCACTGCACTTACAGGACGGATCGCTCAGTTGTAACTGAGGGATACCAACATAGTTAGTGAGCAAGCATCATTTTGCAAGCATGGGGGCTGATGAGGAAAATGAGGAGAGAAAGCCCCACACCCAGGTGTTGTAGTACAGCTGACTCAGTTCTATTCTTAAACAAATGTAATCAAATGTGTGATATTCTAAATACATGCAAAAATAAATAAATAAATAACAATTCGATTTCAAGGTTAGCCAAATAACACCTCAACCAAAAGACCTGTGTTGGGGCAAGACAAACAAACAAACAAACAAATAAATAAATTGGTATGCTCATTTAATAGTTCAAACATAAAATTCCATAACATTTAGTTTTAGACAGTAGCAAAAGCCAATTGCAGTTAAAATTTCATTTTCATGTCAAAGATTCATCACACAATAAACAGTTTCCAATACATCCAAATAAAACGGATGTGATTCAACCAGAAAACCAGAGCGACTAGCAATTGTGTATTTTATGATGGGACATTTCATGACAGTGCTTCAAGCATCTTGCATGTTAACAGAACAATCTGGCTTTCCACTGGGCAGTCAATATAAAGTAATAGGAGCGAGCATTAAAATATCCGTGACATGCCAATGTTTACACAGTATGGGAGCGGATAGCAGAATAGTCGCACAG
>NC_054560.1:6918982-6943982 GCF_017654505.1 Polyodon spathula
GCAAAGTGGTTTAGTTTTCCATCTCTTGCTAATGTTTCGTTCTCCTGCAGGGCAGGTGAGCTGTTCAGGTTTTCTCTGTAAAAACGGAACCTGTATCTCTGAGAGCATGCTGTGTGACGGGACTGTGGACTGCAAGGATGGATCTGACGAGCTCCCAGATGTCTGCGGCAAGTACACTCCCACTAATTCACACTTGCAGCTCTGCCGTCGTGGATTGCCTGCTGAAAACTGTGTTAACGAACCCAGTAACACAAAACCAGCATTGAGAGAACTTTGTTATGAGAAATCCTGTGTTTTTGGTTAGCTAGCTGCCTGAGGCTCACTTACCTGATCAATGAATAATTCAAGGAATGCGAAATAAAAGCTGTGGCGATCAGTAATCAGTGGGTTGATTTGTTGTTTTAATTGTTGTGTTGCCAAAAATAAGCAGTCATGAGAGCAGGAGCCACCCTTCTTATACCACAGGGTGTGCTATAAATCCATGTGTGCAGGGTGTCTCTGAAATACCTTGCTCCTGTGCAGGCAGGGCACTGTGTAAAGCAGATGAGTTTGGCTGCACCAGCGGGCGCTGTGTCTTGGCTCAGTTCCGCTGTAACGGCATGGATGACTGCGGGGATGGGAGTGATGAGGTGGGCTGCCCTCTCTGCCCCCTGGGCTGGTTCCGCTGCCTGGACTCTGAAGCCTGCCATCCTGAGACCAGGCGCTGTGACGGGGTCCGTGATTGTCCAAACGGGGCTGATGAAGCAGCCGAGCTCTGCGGGACCCTGTCGACCCCCCCCAGAACCTGTCCCAGCTCTGATTTCCAATGCGGGACGGGGGAGTGCATCCCTCAATCCTGGAGGTGCGATCGCTTCTCCGACTGCAATGATGGGAGCGACGAAAAGGAGTGCGGTAAGGATAATATGAGGGGGTTAAATAGCTTCAACCTCTGTTTGTTTTGGCGGTGAGATCCTCCGGTCTGGCTGACCCATGTCGTGTTCCTCTCCACTCAGACCGCGATGAGTGTCAGGAGGGGAACGCCGGCTGCTCTCACCTCTGTGTGGACCTGCCCTGGGGCTTCGTGTGCGACTGTCCTGAAGGGATGAGGCTGGTGAGGGACACCCAGTGTGAGGGTGAGTCGGGAGATTTTCTAACCACCAGTGGAACTGAACACCCAAGAACGACTGGGCCCTTGCCGAGACTCTGAACGCTGTGAGGGTCCACGCACAGTGTAGCCTGAGTGGATTGGCATATGAGGGTTTGAATTTCCTAGATGGCATTTTTTAGATGGAAAAGTGTTTAATATATGTAGTATTCTACCCCAAAAGATTTAGCATTTTTTTTTTTTTTTTTTTTTTTGTTTTGTTTTTTTACAAAAAAAAGCATTAACTTATATAGGATCTGATAAGACTGGTTCACACTTCAGTGTGCTGTTGCAACGAGACCAGTGACTGGTGACTAATCGCCCTTTCATGGTCAGAAACTAAAGAGACCAGAAATCACCATCAGGGCTGGTTGCACGATGGAAGTCTGAACCAGCCTTCTGAGAGGAGCAAGTTAATAGAGGAAGCTGTCTAACATCATTGTGGCTCCAAAGCTGGATTTGAACTGGAGAGCAAAGCTGGAGCTGCAATTTTAGACATAGGCTTCCTAGCCACCTCTGTTATATAAATGTTGGAAGTGAGGGCTAAGGGACAGCCTGGCTTAGCAGTTATAGCTAGCTGCCTGAATTGTCCCCTCCTTTTGAAGCTGTGTGAGAAGTGTTCTGGATGACATTAATAGCCTGCCACTCTGAAGGGTAACCTCTCCTTTGCTCCCTGTGGTTGTTTGCACAGATATAGATGAGTGTTTGGAGCCGGACGTGTGCAGCCAGCTCTGCGTTAACCTGAACGGTACCCACAGGTGTGAGTGCCACCAGGGGTACCTCAAAAGCCCCAAAACGGGGGAGTGCATTGCCCGAGGTAGGTGCTGTGAACAGTAGGGTTATGACAGTTTGAAGATCATTTAGCCTCCTAATGCTGCAAACTGTTGTAAAGCATAGTTGTACTTCTAGACAACAGAAACTGAATGTCAACGAGATACATGCTTTCCAATAGTGTTTGTGTCCAGCAGACTGGGCGGCTGTGTGCTGGTGTTTGCAGGACTGTCCCTTTATCTGCAGGGCGGGAGGCCATGGTGGTGTTCAGCTGTGACAGTGGGATCAGGCTGCTTGATCCGAGCACTGGGAAGTACAGAGAGATCTCGGGGAGCCTGGCGGGGGCTGGGGCCATTGCTGCTGACATCCCGGGAAACGCATTGTACTGGGGCGCCCCAAAACTGGGCTCTATCTACAGGTAACTGCAAACTCTGTTCGGCAGCTTTTATTCACTTCAAAGGCACTTGGAATTGTTCAGCAGTATACAAGTAAGGGTTTTATCCATTCTAGCTTTTACTAGAATCTTCACAGCTGCATGTCTGAACTGAAGTGTGATTAGAGTAGCTTCCGTTGTTACCTTTTTCATGATGCATGTATACAATCGCTCTGTTTCATGATTGCATAGCAAATAGTGACTGGCTTTTGATTGGCAAAGACAGGCAGAAGACCCTCTTTTAAAATGCATTGCATTGCTGTGCTGTGCAATGCTCTGTGTCTCTTAATTCTTGGATTGTTCTTGTTCCTGCTTCTTTCAGGACCGCCCAGGAGGGGGCAGCGGTGACCACGCCTGTGCTGAATGGAGTGGGGTCACCGCAGGGGGTCGCTGTGGACTGGGTCCACAGGCTGCTCTACTGGACCGACAGCCTCGCCCGTTCCGTCAACGTGGCCTCGCTGGATGGAGACAGACGTAAGGTTCTGATTGGTGGGCTGTCTGAGCCGTGGGGCGTGGCCGTGCAGCCACTGTCTGGGTGAGCCACACAAATTTGTTCATTTAAACATAGATATGGAAGGACCACCAGCGAGCAGAGCTGCCATCGTCACTGTCTGCTTCCTTAAAAAATGCATGTATCCCCTTCGGTCACAAATTTGTAATTATATTTTTAGAAATTTTAAAAGAGTTTGCATGAGCTCTGTAGATAGGAAACTTAACATGGAGCACCCAGATTGAAGGGGATATAAAATAATAAAACATTTGGCATTTACTGCTAAGCAGAACACAATACACTCGTCCAGTAAGGTATAACTGCCCCTTTTGCTTTGGCAGTAAAATTGCTTTAGATTTACAAGCAAAAGGAAACCAATCCCCTTCGCAGGTTCTTGTTTTGGTCAGATGCTGGCACTCCTGCAAGGATCGAGAGGGCTGGCATGGACGGGCGAGGCAGGGTGACTCTGGTCTCCTCTGGCGTCAAGAGACCGGTCGCTATTGCACTGGGTATGTAGCCGTTCCTCGAATTTGTGGAGGCTTGGATTATTCTAAGGTGAACAGAATGATTGGCTATGGATGGTTTAAAAGGTTGATCTGCCTCCCCCAGACCCCACACAACCCTTCCTCTACTGGGTGGACTCCCAGCTGCATTGCATCTCCCGGGTGGGGCTGGACGGACAGCACCGCAAGATGATTCTGGAATCAAAGGACTACCTGGGGAGGCCCTTTGCACTGGCTGTCTTTGAGGTATGGAAGCAACATTGGGTCTGCTTGATCAGGGTCTCTGCTCCACAGCAAATTTTAAAAGCACATTGGTCAGTGCATCCACTGTGCCTGCATAAGTGAGTAAAGCTCTCTCTCCTCTCTCCTCTCTCCTCTCTCTCTATCTCTCTATCTCTCTCTCTGTGTCTCTTAGAGTCGCATGTTCTGGAGCGGTGATGATCAGCACTCTATCTACAGCGCTTCCAAGCTGAACGGTTCTGACCTGAGGGAGCTGGTCTCGAACGTGAGCCCCAGGGGTCTGGTTCTGATCCACCCTGTCCTGCAGCCAGAGGGTACGGCACTATGGGGGGTCTGTCCTGTTTTTTTAGGGGACGCAATGCAGCCTGAGAGCCGCTCCCTGCTGAAACGAAGGAGGTTGTGGTAATAGAACAAGGGAATCGTATGTGTGAAAATTTTTTTAAAAAAGAACTTTCTTTTTCCACTCCTCGCTGTTAAGTGACTATCCCGCTGCACTAGCACTGTCCAGAATTCATGACTGGCTGTTGGCAGTTTGCTGTGGCTCCTCACGCTACGTCTGTGTTCGCAGGTTGGAATGCGTGTGCGGGAGAGAGAGCTGTCTGTGAGTTCCTGTGTGTGCCTGCACCCCCTGCACACACGGGCGCCCCAGGATTCACCTGCCTCGAACCCGGGGCCCAGCATCTCACCCAGAACAGCAGCACATCTCTTCCACCTCCTCCTCCTCCTCCTTCTCCTTCTCTTTGCTGTGGTGAGCAAGCTTCTTTTTAATGCTGTTTCTGTGTGTAGTAAAGTGACACACTCTCTCCCCCCACTGCTTGACCTGCTAAATTAAATGTGTGATGCTGTTTTCCAGACGCCCCAGGTACCGATGGCACTTTCTTCAGCATCCTGGCCCTGATTGGTAAGCTCGCTCTTCTGTTTCAACCCTTACTGTACAGGAGCCCATAGACCCAGACCCTAAGCCAGTATCTGTCAGCCCTCGTTCAACCTGTTCTAGTTTCGGTAATACCAGAGCATTTGAAGTCTGATATTTCGATCTTTGTGGAAAAACCAATGGGCTGTAATGTGGTAGATTGGGTTTTTCACTCCGAATGCTGCACGCTGATAATCCTGGTTTTTATTCCAACCCTGTTCTAACTTGTTTAGTTGAACCAATTAAACCTCCATCTAGACCCTGCATTAGATCATGATCTAATGTTACCTGTTAAACCTGGAGTGGAATGGCTCTCCAGGAGCGGGATTGGCCAGCCCTGCATTGCCGTGCAGTGACCACAGGGAGGAGTTTGAATGTGATCTGCAGGCTCGGTTGTGGCTCACAAAATCACATGCTCATTTATACTGAGAACTTATGAAACTTCACAAACAGGTTTTTTGAATTTTTTTATTTCTGATCACCTAGGAAACACAGTTCCGAAATATGTAAAAAAGCAAACTCTTTGCCCTACTTCCGTTCGGTTTGCCCATTTCCCTAATGTATTCCCTGCTCACCCCTCCTCTCCCCCTGTGTCTGCAGTGGTCCTGTGCCTGCTGTTGATCGGCTGTTTGGTCTGGTGGTGGAGAGTGGAGTTCAGCTCCACCACATCCATCTCTCTGCATGAGTCCACATTCCTCAAGCAGTCCTGGGACCCCGTGGAGCCTCAGAGCTGGCATGAGACCTCAGAGCGAGAGGTGAGTCAGTCAGGCAGGGGACTGGGAGGTGGTGGTGATGCAGCAGAGAATCGTATATGTGTATTTCATTTATTATTACTATCGTCAGCATAACTTATTTTTTTTTGCTGGCCAAAATGTTTCTCTGGCAACACAAGGCAATTTTTTAACATTTTGATATTTTTTATTATGGAGACAAGATGCCTTATAACAATAAAATGATGTCGTAATGTGCTGTATTGTGCAGTCTAGCACTGGACTACACTAATTTTCCTACATTTCTAAAGATGTTTTTTACATACCCACCCATGCTGCAGAAAGGGAAAGCCAATTCCTCACCCATGCCGTAAAATACGAGATGCGCTGTGCACTGGTGAATGCTCTACAAACAGGTTTTGAGCATCTTTCTGATTTCTGCTTCTGTTTGACAGGACACCTTCTTGAGGCTGGAAGCAGACATTGATTGACATGTATCATTGCTGGAACATAGTGGTGATTGGGACTTTTCTACTGACAGACTCTGGATGTTTCTGGTTCTGGTTATCTGGACCCAAGGAGTTGCTGTACTGGGGGTGGGGGGGGTGGGGGGTTCTGTCCACTCGCTGCTGAAACTAAGGAGGTTGTGGCGATCGAGCAGGGAAATTTTTCGAGTGGCTACTGTTTGCGACTGCACTAAAAGCTGAAATTGACAAGGACTCTTGAAAAGATCTTAACACTCCTTCCTGTTAAATGAATGTCTACTGTAGCACCTGCATATCAGTCCTTGTATTCATTTAAATGGGATCTTAAGGTTGTTTATTTCACAACTTTAAATTGGCTTTTTTTTTTTTTTTTTAATCCTTTAGATGACTTTCTACATGGCTTTGTGAATCTCCCCCTGTTTTTGTTTTTGTGTGAAGCCTCTATTTAACTACACTGCACCAAGAAATTCTGACAGCTATTGAAATGTATAGAGGGGCTTTCATAGCAATGACTGATCAGGGGTGTGGTGGTGGGGGCATTCCTGCTGGATCACTGGCTGCCACTAGGTGGCACTGCAGTGTCACTGTGAAGGCAGCGCACTGAGTTCTAGCATCACTGAATATGCTGGCAAATGCTGTGCAGTTTCTGGTTTTCTCTCAGTGAAGTGAACGTAAAAGATTAATGTTTGAAGTCCATATTTCTTTGTGTGGGTTTAATGAGGTGTTTGACCTGTTAAAATAACCTGGCAAGGTTGATTTACTGTTACTTAAAAAAAAATATTTATTATTATTGTTTTCTTGAAATCGTATGAACTGGCACAGCGTTAGTTCGAATGAGGAAGAAGTACATTTAATTCTAATAATTCTCAGAAACTGACATTTACTTAATTCGTAATGAGTTTATTTAATTTGTAAAAAGTTTAAAAAAAAAACATTATTTTCCTAAAAAGAACTGAGCATTAAAAAGAATACTACCTTAATATTTTTTGTGCATCTGTGTGTTTGTGTGGATACAGTATATAGAACCCTTCTCAGTTCTGATCCCTTTAATACTTAGATATGTTTGGCCAATTTTTAGCACTCTTTCAGTTCTCTGTATCCCAGTTTTTGTATTTTTACAAAAACTACTAAAGCTGCTAAAAGGGGAACAGCACTATAAATAAAACTGATTCCCATTCCTACATGCACAGAATTATCCCTGTCTTCCCAAGTCGATGGCAGCCACTCCGAGATTCCCAGCAGTTCCAAAGCATGTGTAATAAGGTTGCTTCCAGCTCTCCGCACCTCCAGCAGCTGTCCTGTGTGTTCAAGTCGTCAGCTGTTAAGCCTAGACAGGGCCAGAAACGTGCCCAGGGTCAGACAGTAGTGAACTATCTTAAATGGCATTTACCTCTGTATATGTTCTAACAGATAGTAACATGGCTTTCAGTAAGGCATTCTGGATCTTACAGGAACCAGAACTTGAAACCTTCTTTAATCTCCATAAGAACACAGGCTGTTTAAAAAGCCAACGCCTCTGCTTTAAACTTCCTCTGCTTTAAACTTCCTCTGCTTCCTCCTGCTGGTTGTCGATTCTACCTTTCTCTTACCGATACAGTTTTGTATGCTTTACTCAATTTCACACTCTCATATCTACCTTATTTTCCAACTTCTGCATTTTCTCCCCTTTTGCTTATGTGACTAACAGCGCTTGGCTATAACTGACACACTCACCCCTACAGCAGATTCATAGCTGCTCCATGTAAAACCAGCACACACGTAAAGAGAATGGCCACAGCAAACCCTGTGGGGATACGAATGGGACCAAAATCTTTGAAGACCTCGAGAAAGACACTGTAGTTAAAATGTTTGCAAAGGAAATGCAAAAGAAACTTTTGCTAGTACTGCGTGTTATAACCCCCAGTCAAAACAACAAAGGAAGTGGAGGCAGTCAATGACGGATTACAACAGGGATCATAACAGACCCAGACACCGATTCGTTCAATTGCTGCTCAAAATATTCACAGCGAAACACAACCTCCCATAATATCCATGTAAAATTCCCTTTAGAAATTGAGTTTCCATTCAGAAGAGTGCACACTAATTGTTTAAGGTGAGCGGTGCAGAGCTCGGTAAGATGATAATAGGGTTAAGAAGTTAACAGCTGGTTCCTGGAACCAAATCCTTAAGTCATCTTGACAATAATCCTCACGGACTTTATTTATAACTGTACTTAAGAAAATGGCATTTGTGGGATTAACCTTGCAGAAGAGGAAGGGAGAACATCTCCCTGCTGCTCAGTACTGAAGCAGAACGGTTTCTCTCCTTGCAGCCAGAAGCTAAGCCAACAGCGAACCTGAGGGCAGGGTGAGATCGAGAAGGGGCTGAACTGCCTGGCAGGATGCTCTACATGTAAAACTGCAGCAGTGGAAAATTCAATCTCGTGGTCTCTTGTTTTTGTAAGAAGTGCATTAGAATTACATTCTTGTTGTTTTACCTTGGAGGCAAAAATAAATAAATAATTCCACGAAACGATAAAAGCTGGCAGCTCCCAGAAGGAACGCCATGAAGAAGCTTCAAAAGAGACGCTCCAGTCTGTTTGCTAACCTGAAGATCGGGGACGCTGGCAGCTTCTCGCAAAGCCTTGAGGAGGACGACAATGCTTTCCCCTTCGCCCTGGACAGCTCCGTGAAGCAGTGGGCCTCCATGAAGGAGCACCGCAAATGTGGCGGAGAAGAGAATGAGGAGGGTGTTGAAGAGGATTGCGAGGGGCACTGGTGCCGCACTTCCCCTCGAGCTAAGCAAAGCATAATAAACCTCAACATTGGAGGCAGGCATTTCAAAATCTCCAGCAGGATGGCAGCCCGTTATCCCTGCAGCCGCATCGGACGCCTGGCCCTGTGCAGGGACCCAGTGAAAAAGCTGGCGCTGTGTGATGACTACTCTGTGCTCACAAATGAGTACTTCTTCGACCGGGACCCCACCTTTTTTCACTACATCTTCCACTTCTACCGCTGCAGGGTGCTGTGGATCACGGAGGAGCTGTGTCCGATGAATTTCGAGGAGGAGATGGAGTACTGGGGTCTGCACATAAAGTATAGTCCCCGCTGCTGTCGGATCCTCTTCGAGGAGAAGAAAGACGAGATAACGGAGGATCTCAAGATCCAGCGAGAGCTGCTGGCCCAGATCGAGCCGGAGCACGACAAAAACTTTGAAGGCATGTTCCTGGGGAAGCTTCGGAAGAACATCTGGAACCTTGCAGAGAACCCTTACTCCTCCACCTGGGCCAAAGCGTTCGCCATTGTGGCCAGCTTCTTCGTGCTTGTCTCCATTGTGACCATGACCCTCAACACGGTGGATGAGATTTCCAGCGGGAAGGCCTACATCCACCAAGTGGAGACCATTTGCCTCATCTTCTTCACTGCAGAGTACCTCATGGGGCTGGTCTCCACCTGCAACATCAAGAAGTTCCTGCTCAGCCCCCTGAATTTTGTGGACCTGGTGGCCATCTTGCCCTTCTACGTCCAGATAGCCTTTGAGAAAATTGCTACCCAGATGGACATGAACTTTAATGAGGACCTGGAGACCATGGAGCAGGTGAGGAAGTCGACCAAGGTGCTGAAGATCATTCGGCTCATGAGGATCTTCCGCATCCTAAAACTGGCACGCCACTCCACAGGACTCCGAGCGTTCGGCTTTACTATCTGCCAGTGTTACCAGCAGGTGTGCTGCCTCTTCTTGTTCATTGGCATGGGGATCTTCTCCTTCTCCGCGCTCATGCACTCCGTGGAGCACGATGTCCCCGGCACCCCCTTCAGCAGCATGCCTGACGCGTGGTGGTGGGCTGCGGTGAGTACTCGCTCTATAAAGATCATCTTGAAGTCTAGCTTAAATGAAACTGAACGTGCTCCCTTGAGGGCCCCCCCTGCTATCAAGTTTGAACCCATCTCTCCCTTTCTGTGGCTCTTGCCTCTTTTAGGGGTGATCCCAACAAATGATGTGCAGAAATATTTTATGGAAAGAATGTCAAATCCCTCTTTAAATGAAAAGAGAAGAACAATGACAATAACTACCCTCCAGGTGGCAGTGTGTGAGAGTAATGTAAAAACTCATCAGACTCATGTGTGCAGAATAAGCCTTCAACAGAATCTGTACTAGGAGCATGCTTTGTACATGCAAATAATTCTGTGTTATGTCACTGATTTCTTTATGTAATAAGATAATGAACAAAAGCACCATGAAACTGTAGTAAAGGTCACCAATTAATTATCTTTTTTTTATGTAAAACCCAAATATGATTACAGGGTGTGGCCTATAAACCTCTACGCCTGTAAAGGTTTTTGAATTTGAATAAATATTTCTACTCAAATGATTGTCTGCACGGAATGGAAATATGGCTCACAGCTAGAGACACTGTCAGGAATAGCTCGGAAACCACAGTGGGATCCAATACAAAACTAACACAAACTGGACAGACAGCCACTGGCAGGTAGAGCTACTGTGGCGAACTGTTAATTGGATCAGCTTTCCATTTACTGCAGGAGGCAACTGCACTGTCATGTGCAGCTTAAACCACAAGGCCACGCTGCCTCCCAGTCCCTCAGCCTGAACCCTTAAGCCAGGCTGCCTCCCAATCCCTCAGGTTAAACCACTAAGCCACACCGATTCCCAATCTCTTAGCTTTAACCACTAGGTCACACTGCTTACCCCAGTACTGACATTTTTCCTGATTCTTTTCATCCGCAGGTCAGCATCTCCACAGTGGGGTACGGGGACACTGTCCCAGAGTCTGCCCTGGGCCGCATCGTGGCATTCGGCTGCATCTCCTTCGGGATCATCCTAAATGGCATGCCCATCTCCATCCTCTTCAACAAGTTCTCAGATTACTACGCCAGGCTGAAGGCGCAGGAGTGCGACGCCAACATGAAGCCGCGAGGCAAGATCCGGCTGCAGCAAAGGATGCTGAGGAGGCTGTCCGAGTGTCGCAGACCCCAGACTCTTGACTCTGACGACGAGTCCTCCAGCAGATCAGGGGGGCGCTCCTGAAGGACAGTGCCTGTATAAGCACAGAGGTGTCCTTTCTAGACTGGAGCCTCTGCTAGACTCGGCGAGTCCTATTAACTGTGCAGTTTCAAGATCTGGGTCTGTTTTTCACTGTAAATCAGACATAGTAGACAATGTCATATATGCTACCTTTTAAATTAAATTTTTTTATTGATGTTCTCCCCATCAGCTATGTGCACCACACATGAAAATGACCTGAATTTGTTCCTCTTTCCTTAATGTATTTTCACAGCTGAAAGAGACCGAGAGATCATCAATATCACTGATCTATGGGACACCTTGTTATTTGATATTGACAAACACAGACTACGGGGAAAAATATCCACAACATTAAAAAGCTCACAAGTTTTGAGGTTTATTACAAAGTAATAAGTGAACTTTAACTTGCACAACAAAATAAACGGTACTTTTTACAATGAGACCAGACTCTGTTGTACAGCCTTTTGTTTATTTCTAATCGGTATAACTGGTACAGTAATCCACTGCCTTGATATATTTTAGAACCCCAGATTAGAGGCCGAACACCTCAAAACTCAATGGTTCATAATTCTTAAGACTGAGTGGTTTCTCGGTAGGAGCTTGCCGAGTATTTCAGAAGTATTTGTCAGCAGGTTTTAAGTCAATCAAAAACGCACCTTTTTCTGAATGTGTTTATATGTTGCAAAACTAGCTAATGCAATTAATTTGCCATGTTAACGTGATCTGTCCTTGACCCATACACTCAAGCTAGTGCATGGATTTGGATTTCTTTGTCAAGTTGAATCAAAGAGAACACCTAGACCAGAAATGAAACCTTACTATTCATGGCAGAGATGACGCATTTCTAAAGAAACAAAAGAGTATAGGCACACCCTTAGTTCCCAGGCCTCCTAAAGTGAACTGTTGTACCACATATTTGCATATAGATTATATATTAACATATAGTTTCTTCAGCTGGTTTTTCCTGCTCGACGACTGGAAACCGTTTCTCAGTGAGTTTGAATCGACCCGTGTCCAGGGTTTGAGAGAAACGTGAATGCAAGGACAGTGTGCTAGTCCCTCGCTCTCCTATGGGATTTGGCAGCTCTTGGGTGACAGTATTAGGAAATGTAATCCACATGTTAAACATCAATTAAAGAAATGAATCGGTTTAAGAGCTGAGACACTGAGAGTAGAAGGTGGTGGGGGTGGGGGGGTTACAGCACATGTCAGAGAAATCAGAGCTGAAAAGATCCAAAGCAGGCACCAGTATCTCTTGCAAAACACATGGCAGTACACTCTTTCTTCTTCTCTAAACTTGGAAGTGTTGTTTTAATAATTGAATATGCAAGCAGAGCTATGAAGGGGTTTGAATAGTAAGTGACTGGGCAGAGACGCTAAAACGTGGGGTCTCAGAAATTCACAGAAATATGAGAGCACTCAGAATGGGGTTTGGAAATGCAATTCAATTTTAAAGATTTAAAAGGCCTTTTAAACAGAGAAGGCACAGGAGGGAACTTGCGCGTCATTGAAGGAAACCAGGGCTGTGGGCCCTCAGATCAGACCGCCTTCGGAGAAAGCATTTATCTGACTCTTCCTTCCTGTCCTCATTCTCATTACGGCATGGCACCCTAAGATGCTTTACTCAACTAAACCCCTCGCCGTGTGTTCTTCCAATCCGATCACTGATGAAATCTGCTGAGCAGTGCTCTGGGTACAGTGAATTCTTTCACTGAGCTGCTCTGAGCTCTACCCCCTTCTATACATGTAAGAACGCTCCACTGACCACGCTACACAAGCTGTGTGCCACTTTTATACATATGGAAACATACCATAGAGGTTTAAGATGATGTGTGCATCTTTCATGCAGGAAAGTGAGAGATCTATGTAGCCAGGGCAATGCATAACAGCACAGATTGAGTGGAATTACTTGGTTTGCTCTCTGTATTTTAACAATGCTTGAAAGGCTGTTCTACCTGCCTGCCTATTTATGCAAGATCTGAGAATAACTTCCACGTCAAGCAGAAAAGGAACCCAAATGAACTGGCATTCTTGCCGTGACATTTATTGATCTCTTGTTGTTAGATTTTCTAGACTAGCCTCCTCGGGATTAGGTAATAAGGACAAAGTATAGTAGGGTTTGTTAAACCAACTACAAGATTAATGTTATCCAGGTCAATATTTTATACATGCAGAGAATAATTAAACAAAAGATTCTATTAGTTTGTGCTCCGACTGTACTTCTATGTAGCTGATCTGCTTGCAAAATACTGTGTTTACAAACTTGTATTCAAATCTGATAAGCTTTTATTAGTATATTGCTCCAGGCTCTGTTTTAGGATTGTTAAAAAAAACCACTTTTTCAGGAACAACAGCTTCAAAACTAGTTCTAGCAGACCTCGTTTGAGGTAGCTTTGCTGTATCAAATCCCAAGTATCCCCTGGTGTGCCATACAGTGGCCTGAAACCTAGTCTCCCGAAACCAAAGATACAAGCCACAAAGTGGCTTTGTGTTCCCTCTGCTCAGAATGTGTTTATGGGTTGTTGTTCTTTTTGTACAACAAACTGCATGACATATTAAATAATTTCTCCAGGATTATTGTATATATATATATATATATTAATAATATATTATATATATATATATATATATATTGTGTTTTATGTTATGGATTTTTGATTAAAAAAAATAAATAAGAAAAGGTTTATGTTATTAACACAATAAAACGCATTGCAGGATACATCAAACCCATACTGCAGACTCCTAGGCTCCGTTCCACACTCCCAAAATAAGTAAAACACATTACTGCCGCTCTACAAGTAAATGGAGATTTTGAGAAAAAGGATCTATAGATAGATGTTGATTACCTTGTGGTGGCAGTCAGCATCAGTAAATTGTGTTGGTTTGCCCATTAGCCCTATTTCCTGCTTTGTTTACCCTTCCTGAAAAAAAAAAGTCAAATTTCAATCTGATAAATGCTAGGTGTCAAATGATTAAATCACCCCTCAGCTAGCCGCAGGGGTGCATTCTTTAACTCCAACTGTGCTTCAGGGCCAATAATTAGAGATCCTGTTAGTTCACAGTGCCTCACAATGTATACCTGGCCACGACTCTGTTATTAAAAATAAAGGTGTTTAAAATGCGTAACCCACAAGAAAAAGAAATGACATTTGTGAGGCGCAGCAAATCGAACAAAACAAGTCAAGCTTAAAGTACAGCGATCTGCCTGATGCCAATCTGAAAAGACTTCAATAGAAGCCAATCATTGGCATCTACATCACGTGAAGAAAGAATATCTTACTGTAATTCTGCAGAGCAGTCAAGTGACACCGCTCCCCTAGTAATCTGTTAACCTAGGAGCCTCACTTGTCAATAAGGTCTTTATACACCTAGTCAGCAAACAGACTGGGAGTTCTAACAACGTAAGGGACTTGAAATTCCTTTTCTAAGGCAATAAAAGAAAAAGCCAACATGAACCTCACTGAGAGAACTCCAGTGACTATTGAATTAGCTTGGTCTCAGATTCCAAGTTCTGTTTGTGGTTAACTGTGTCTCAGATCTATGGTTCTGTATGCACTTGTCTCACATGTGTGTAGCACCAAGGCGCCGGTCTCGTGTTATTTTCAGGTACGTGGTAAAAAGTGGTACTCTGCGCACTGCGCATGCTCACGCATGCCGGAACCTGAGATCTGGTATTAGAGGCTGTGCTGCTGTAACTATTTCATGTATTATGTTACTATCATGTATTATGCACTTTCCACTGTATTTCATGTATTATGCTTTTTTTTTAAACTGTATATCATTGTCACAAAGACGGCTGGAGTGGGAGACGTCAGATCAGAAAAAGGAACCAGGAAACAAACAAAGAGAGGGAGTTTTGGGGAAGCTGAGCACTTTCTTGCGCTCAGCGTTTAATGAATGAACAGACAGTAAATAAAAAGGTTGTACAAAAACAGCACACGGCACGTGAGGCCAAAATAAAGAGACAAACAAAACAGACTAGCACTTAAACAAACAGTGGTCTAACAGACAAACACGGCGAGTCAAAACAACGGTTATATATTTTACTTTGTTTAGTTTTCTCGTTTTTAATTCTCTCCTCTCCACACCCGTTCTCCACTCAATGAACACACAACCCCAAGTGAGTCAAAACATACTGCTTTTATACAGCTGTACTGAGACTCGATTGCTAATCAATCATTCAATTGGAGTCTCGGTACAACTGCACGTGAATTAATAAAGTGCAATTCCCTGTGCTCACATATTATTACTTTTTACTTGCACGTGAAGTGCTGTGCAATCCTCGTGCCTAAATACAAATATACATTTTAAACACTTGTTTTACACAGACCCGTTTATATCCCGTGTACCAATGACTACACACCAACATTAACACACAACATACAACACAAAATACACACAGGGGCAGGCACTTTGCCACAATCATGTATTATGTATTTCTTTGTATTTAAAGTATTATGGATTTTCTTCTTGTTACTGTATTGTAAAGTGCTTTGTGATGATGGTCCACTATGAAAGGCGCTATATGAAATAAAGATTGATTGATTGATTGATAAACAACTTCCGCTAAGAAAGCAGGGAAGCGTGAATCACGTACGTTATGCTGTTTTCAGTCTCTTACATCTTTTAAAATATAATGGATCATATTCTCCTTTCTTTTACATCGTTGTTAATGTTATTTATCATATTTTTAACAGTATGCAAATATCCTATGAAATGCATTGGCTCTTGTAAATGTTTTTACTTGTGCAAACATTTGCGGTGGATTTCTCATTTTGTCTTGTTCGTTGTGATTTTTTTTTCTTTTTAGAGTCTGTTTCCAGTTTAAGTTTGCAAAAAAAATAATGTATAATTAATGGTAAATGTACCTCTCTTTGACAATAGGAAAACACCCATCAGATCGCAATTGATTGCACCTGTACCTAAATCTGACAGCGTACCACTTTCAATGTGACAAAGTAAAGCTCCGACATTATACGGGCAAATGCAATATTTCTAGAAATAAATTAATGCAATTTAACAACTCAAAAATTGACGCAGGTTATATATTTATAGTCTATTGGTTATTTAAAGTTTGCAGCAATCACACACACTACTACTACTAAATAATAATAATAATAATAATAATAATAATAATAATAATAATAATAATAATAATAATAATAATAAAATAATAATAATAATAATAATAATTTGGTAGTGTGGTCCAGTAGTTGAATTCCAGAGCTTGTAACCAGAATATCATCGGTTCAAATCCCACCTCTGCCACTGACTGACTCACTGTGTGACCCTGAGCAAGTCACTTCACCTCCTTGTGCTCCATCCTGCGGATGAGATGTCTGCATATAATGCACAGTTCACAGCCTGCCTCCGTAAAGCGCTTTGTGATGGATTTTATTGTTAATGAGTTTGTTGTCTGCGAGTAATTTACTTCAAAATTAAATGTTTGTTTTTGTAAAACAAACACATTAAATGACCATGTACAGCATTTCCACTGATAAAGAATGCATAGATAAAGAATATTAAACAGCTGTCTACAAAGTATTTGTTTAGCTAGGTAAAAGCTAGCTATGCGTTAAATTCCACAGATATTTGCTGCTTCAGGCACAAATGACACGAAATGGAAATGATTCAGCAGTCTTCTACAGTGTTTTACAAGATGAGGAATGTAGAAAGACATCACGTTCAAAGTCGGCTTCTCTGTGCTCATTCTTTGCTGTATCCATATTTTTTCGCTGTTAGTTCTGTCTGTTGTGTATGCTTATCAAAGTGTTTAAGTGGTCATTGTTTTTGCTCTGCTGTGGGGAGTGGCTCCTGCAGAAATAATGTACTATATTGCCTTGATTTATTTTATTCTTTGGTGGCGGTGAACTTAAAAATTTTGCTGCTTTGTACACAGTTGTTGTTCATTTGTCGTTCACAACTCTGCCCTGAACAACTTCCCTGAGGCAGTCTCAAATAAGCAAGAAAACTTAAATATCAGTTCTAAAGAAATAATAGATAATAAATAGATTTTCTGACATTTACAAATCAAAGCTAACATCAACTGTACTGCTTGGGCAACAAACATTGAAACGGAAGCATGTTTTCTAGAACCGATTTAAATAACTTTTAGAACAACAGCGTTTGTTTGGTATTGCTTTATTTACAAGGATATTTAATATTTATTTATTTTAGACCGTCAAATGTTATGAAATGAGCAATAGCACCAGTATAGCAACCAGAATGTTTTCATTGCTCAGTTTAACCCTGAAGGGCACACAGTCCAGCACAGAGAACAAGTCACCGTACCAAACACAATAGTTGTGTAAATCTTCGTCATTTTGCACTCCCATTAGCTACACGGGTCTCAAATGAACAAATGAAACACATGCTACAGCACTCATATGATTGGGTTCTACTTTAGCTTAAAGGAAGATCTCCAGTTCTATGCCTTATCCTCAGTTTATCTGTGTAGGGAACTGGAGTAAGAGTGTTTTATATCTCTAATTGGAGAATAATAGAGTTGTGCTCAGTGAACTCTGTGCAGAAGGTACACGTGCCGAGTGGGAAGTATTGATTGTACAACCTGGCTTCAGCAGATGCATTACATTAAGGTTGGCAAGAGGTAGTTATATAGATGAGTTGTGATTTTTACACCTCCAGATCTATCCACCCTCTGAAGGAGTCATGGGCCATCTCAGTAGAAAAAGGGAACATGGACATTCTCTTAAATCTGCTGTTTAATGCCAGTGACCGCCCAGGTGCAAATAATAAAAAACAAACAAAAAAAAACCACACACACATGCCTAAACCCTAGTCCAGCCTATATTTACTAATTCTCACTGTAATCTGCATCAGTAATTCTCACTGTAAAAAATACAACTGTGTGTACAAACTTACCAAACAGAGGGTTTGTTTGAGTAGTTTCTGCACATATGCAAACGCCAAACCTGAGATTTGCATGCACAGTGAATCCAGTGGAGCGCACAAAAATCTGGTTTGAGTAGTTTCTGGGTATATGCAAGGCTTGAAGCGGACCAAACCAAAATACAATACAAAAACATTAATACAAAACATTCTATCAGAGGTGCTATTTCCCTACCTTGGGGGTGCTACCAGTCTGGTTTACAGGCGGTTTTCATTATTCTTTATAAGACTAAGCTTTTTAAAATGTTGTTAAAGTGGGTTCTGATTTCTATCGAAAAACAAACAGAACCAAGGCAAGCAATCTTCAATTATTGGGTTTGTAAACCCTTGTGGTCAATCTGCTACCAGGAAATATGAAAAAAGGATTTTCTATAATGCTACAGAACAGCCACAGTTGTTAAGTCACAAACCATTCTGACCTTGCACTTCCCCAGTCTTTAACTAGCTGTAGTACAGACATGTAAAGCACCGCAAGCTGCTTGCAAAAGACAAAAAGGGCGGAGTCTTTTATTGCAGTTACAAAGCAGAAAACTTTCAGTCCAAAACCTACTGTGGAAACGCCAACCTTTTTCACTGCAAGGAAGGACTTTCAATTTAAAGTAAGTAATTGTATTTAACAATAGCCTGCTTGTTAATCACAGTTTCTTTGTGTGTGTTGCTGCTGTTGAAATGACCACCTTAAATTACTTTTTTTTATTTCAAAACAGCTTTTTCAATGTGTAGCACAATTTTGTAGTATTTCCCATTCCTTCATACAATTTGCCTAAAATGAATCAGTTTCTGTTTCTGGAGAACAATTGAATTAGTCTCCATTTGATTGTCTTGCACCATTGACACACACTACTTAATTTGAGTTTATTACTTAATCTGTAGAATTATCAATAATTAGAAGGCTAGTTTTATTGGTACTGTATGAAGAAAATACCAGCAACTCGCTATAACAGATTACATTTACTGGTTTCGCTTTTGTCACCTGCACCTGCAGCTCCATGATGCCTGGGTTCAGATTTCAACGATTCAAGACTTTGTAGCTTAGCAAAGAGAAAACAAAACAAACCCCACTTTTGACAATAGAAACCACCGTAGGAATGCCTTTTCAACTCTACAACCAGCGCAGGACCATTAGAAAAAGTTTTGAAAAAAAAAAAAACAAAAAAAAAAAAAAAAAAAACAACACGACTTTCCTATTAAGATCAAAAGCCCTTCCTGTCAATAATCAACCAGCTGCCTGCTCTCTAGACTGGCATGCTTCACAACCAGTGACATCGGGACAAAGGCATGCCATAGTGATCTCTGTAGAAACAGACTGCAACTAAGGCTTGTAAACAGAGTTCTTTATATAAGCTATGTCATGGCAACAGGTAACATTTTGAAATGGAAACACACATATGCCTTAAGACGTGCTTCTTGAGTATTTAAAGAACTTGTGAGCTGAATAATAATAAGCTCTGGGTCGTCAAATAAAGCGCCACCGCAATGCCATTGAGACCTTATCACAACATCAAGAAAAGTGTATTTAACTAACATACAGGCAGACGGGATGTTTGGAAAAGCAGGCTCTGGTTACCAAGGAAACCTTTTTATTTCCAGGGCTTGGGTCTGTAGTTTTAAAAGGATACCATGTGCAAATCGAAAATGTATGATGACATGGAAGAAAAGTCACTAATTAAAAGAGTGAAGCTTTTAATAAGGGGCTTAGAAGGGGCTGGCGAACAGTTAAGGTATGAATCGGTACTTGGTCACACCTTGACATTTACATTCGGAATATTACACCAGCAAAACATGTCCAGCTACAGTTTTGCCATTACGGGCCAGCGTTACTACTTTTTCCATGGCTGTTTTTTACATGGTTTCTGCTGTACAAATCGAAACCGATCTGTGCATCAAAGAGGTGGATGAAATAGAACACAGCAGGGGACGCGGTGGCCGAATCAAGCCTCTGAAACATGACCCTCCCCTAGTGAATGACTGGCGGCGCTCACCTGTTTCCCAGCTAGAAACGACCGCTTTGACACCGAGATCTGTAAAGCAATCAGCTGATCCCGGACTGTTCGTTGTTATAATCGGCTACTGCGATAGAATAAAAATTAAGATGAAATCACAATAGGACCGTGCTAGCCAGTAACACCTCAATGGCGCAGGTTTGGACAAAGGATGCAAAAAGGAGAAAAGGGCATCTATGTAATTAGCAAATAAACAAGTAAAGCGTGCTGGAACTTCAGTTGATGGGTAATCTCGAAACTTAATTACTGTTAGATTAGTACAGACACATTCTACAATTGCAATCCCGCTATCGGCGTTTGCGTTGCTGAAGAGGGAGGGAGCGACAGAGAATAAAGAAATAAATGGCTTCAGACGGGAAATGTACTGACCTGAAAAGCAAAGTTATAATATTTTAAAACGATTACAAACGCACTGGTTTCAACGGTCTGATAATCAAACTGTTAACTATTTAAAGACGCCCTTCTTAAATGCACTCATGTTACATATTTTGCAGGTATACTGTGTATCTTTTTGCGTAACCGAATCTTAAGCGTTACAATACAGTATTACATAAACGAGTTTGCTCTCGTTAATGCATGCTTCAAAAAAGTTTTCTAAAATAAAACGGTGTTGATTGTTGAGTTAATTCCTGTGTCACGGGAACTGGCAAACCGTTAAAAAAAATTGATATAGCCCATATTACGCATGCGCGAATTTCTTAATCTAAAGGGTACGAATAATAGTAGTGTTAATCTATCAAGGTGTTTACTCCAAAATAAAATGACACATTTTCAAATATAAATTCAGCAATGTAATGTAAAAATACCAACAAAATGTATCAATTTTGATTTCGCTGACTCAAATTGTCCCAATTGCACCTTGAATTAAATAATAATAATAATAATAATAAATAATAATAATAATAATAATAATAATAATAAAATCAACATTTGTTTTGCAGCTGGCTTCTGTCCAAACATGGACACTTTAATAAATGTAAACAGTACAAATGCATATGTACAAAAAGCCAACAGATTGTCTAAAACAAAATGGCATTTGACTTGGTGTTGATTTGATTGATCAAGGTTGTTGAGTACCTGTTCTGTGAATGGCCTGCCCGTCCTGACGCAGGTATGGCAAAACCCATTGTTTATAAAAGCGTGTCAACAAGTAGTTCAAATACAAAACGCCCAGTGACTGACGCTCTTTCTTTTCAGCTGCATTTTGACCTTTTTGCACGGGCACAGACTGTTTTTTCCAGCAGTAACCGCAGGTTCGCTCCGGATTGCACGAGTGTGTCGCTGCATTGACATATATCATAATGTTACCGTGTCCGTCATGGTGCACACTTTATAATTTAATATTCTGAGCATTCTAATTTGAAGTTTTTTTTTTATATAGTTCTTTGTTGTACACAATAAACATATTCTGTGTTCCTTGGTAATAAATAGTCTGTTTACATTTGTACGTGTATCTTGTACAGTAAATAAAGTCGCAGTGTGTTATGGTAACAGGAAACAGAACTGTTTCCAAACCAGTGTTTTTTGGTTCCCGAGTTGTACAGCATGTTTGAAATTGTTTTGGTAAAACAAATCTAATGCAAAACCATGTAAGATCACCTTTGAAAGCAGTAACAGATCATCAAGCAGCAGAACATGGGAGCAATAGGATTAATGTACAGTCAAGGGTTTAAACTTTTACAGGACAGCAGTTTAATCTGGTGTAGCTTTCTTGCTTTCCAAACCTTGACGGTTGTTTGTTTTTTTTCTTCCCTCCCAGACTTTCCAAGATGAGAATTACATTCCGCAAAGCTGGCACGGCTGTGTTGCTCCTGGTTGCTCTGCTGTGTCTGGTGTTTATGTTCTTTAATGGGACGGACACCCACAAGCTGTTAAGGGAGGTGGGGAGGTCTTCTCCTGGCGCAGAGCGGCCCTTTGAGAGCCAACACCCTTCCTTGGTGGGACAGCTAATGCCCGTGTGCAAGGAGAATGCCTCTGCAGCCAACATCTCAGGGTTCTCCGCGCTTCCCCAACACATCCAAGACTTTCTCCGGTATCGGCACTGCAGGAAGTTTCCTCTTATGCTGGACATCCCTGAGAAGTGCGGCAAGACAGCCCAAGATTCGGCTGATATCTTCCTGCTGCTAGTGATCAAGAGCTCCCCTCCAAACTACGACAGGAGGGAGGTCATCCGCAAGACCTGGGGTGTGGAGCGGAGGGAAAATGGGGTCTGGATTCGGCGGATCTTTATTTCGGGAAACACAGAAAACCCCAAGGATGCTCGCCGGATGAACCGTCTCCTGGAGCTGGAGCACAGGGAGCACCGTGACATCCTGCAATGGGACTTCAAGGACACGTTCTACAACCTCACCCTCAAGCAGCTGCTGTTCCTGGAGTGGATGGAGGTGAGGTGCCCACACGTCTGCTTCCTCCTCAACGGGGATGACGATATCTTCGCCAACACAGACAATGTGGTGGAGTACCTGCAAAGCCAGGAGGGCAACAATGGGAGCAAGCATCTCTTTGTAGGGCACCTGATCCAGTGGGTGGGTCCAATCAGGGATGCCGGAAGTAAATATTACATACCGGTTCAAGTGGAAGAGTCCAACTCCTACCCTCCTTATTGTGGCGGGGGTGGGTTTCTACTGTCGGGATTCACTGCCAGGACCATCTACAAGATGTCCTTCAATATCACCTTGCTGCCCATTGACGACGTCTACATGGGCATGTGCCTGAAACAAGCAGGACTGGAACCCGCGTCACACATGGGAGTCAGGACTGCAGGGCTGCACGTTCCCTCCAAGCAAATAGACCCTTACAACCCTTGCTTTTACCGTGAGATTCTGTTAGTGCACCGTTTTCTGCCTTACGAGATCCTAATCACGTGGCATGACATCCACGACCCCCAACTCAACTGTAACATTGGCCTCTAGGTGGCAGGCAGACCATGGCATTGGTGACTGTGTTGCACTGAAGCATCAATAGCCTTTCCTTATGGCATATTGCTTTAACCTAAAGTATTAGGTTAAGCTATATTGGCTCTTTCAGTCCATTCCATTGCACTCTATTCCAACGAGGGCCTTAATTAAATAATTGATCTTGGTGTAATTATTATTTAGGGGCAAAAGAAAAAAAAAAAGAAAAAATCACTCTTAAAAAACCATAGCAAAATGATTACCAGATCACAGTAATGAATTTAGAGCAAGTATTGCATAGCAGTCCTGATGCTATACCATTGTTCATTGGTTCATATTACTGTTGCCATACCATTGGTATGTTACCGCTGTCGTCAATGGCTCGTCCAATTGTAGCTTCCTTAGTGCTTGTTATTACAGAACCATTGCATTGCCATTGAAGATCCTTTCTTAATGATTGGCTACAGTAGGCGGGATGACTTCACGTCATCTAAGCACTGACAACAAAACAACTTCATGATCACGTGCGAGAACAAATGGAGTTTCCAAATGTACCACAGAGCAGAGCATTGGGCTGCCATGGCTAAGCAGTTTGACATCACTAGCTTAAGGAACTCTCAGTTTGCAGGCCTTGCTTTCGAATTTTCCACTTTCAGGGTGATTTTCAGGCTCTGTCGCTAACCAATCAGCTGCTTCCCCTGTTGACTGACACGCTTTCCAACCAGAAAGATACTTTGAGCCCACAGACACTACTTGAAACGCCCTGGGCAGTGCAAGGGTAACAGATTTAGACGGGAGAGCTGACAACTGGCTTTTACAGAGTGTGGTGCCAGATGTCATGTATTTACATTTGAAAATGAAAACGCATGTTTTCTGGAAATGTTTTATGAACTTATTTTGTTCAGCACCTGTAACGGGGAAATTAAAAGTGTAGGGTCCCAAACAGTTTTGAGAAAGTCTAAATTTGTGTTGGGTATTTATTAAACTGTAGTGAAACATTGTTTTTTTTTCACCTTTATTATTTGTTTATTTAGCAGACACCTTTATCCAAGGTGACTTCCAGAGACTAGGGTGTGTGAGCTATGCATCAGCTGCAGAGTCACTTACAACAACGTCTCGCCTGAAAGACGGAGCACAAGGAGGTTCAGTGACTTGCTCAGGGTCACACACAGTGAGTCAGTGAGTGAGCTGAGATTTGAACCGGGGACATCCTGGTTACAAGCCCCTTTTCTTTACCCACCAGACCACACAGCCTCCTTATGTACAAGTGTTAAATATATAAAATATAAAATGGCTTGCGTGTACAGCGCTGCACCATACTTTAACAAGTTTATTTATCTTATATTGCGGTTTGAAGCCAGGCATCATAGATTACACCGTGTAACAATTTTTTTTTTTTTTTTTTGTTCCTGGGTAGTAAGTGTTATTTCCTAATTGCTTATGCCTCAAAAGTATAGAAAATGGCTATTATTCCCCACAAACTTTGCTTTTGTGACCAGGACAGTGATATTTCAAAATATCACTATTTCCAATGGGAAAATGGGCAAATGTGTGTCTTTTCGTTCACATAAAGTCAGAAAAAAACAAAATATGAATCCAAATTAACATTAGTAAATACAATATATAAGTATAACATTAGTAAATACAGTATAATCGTAAATCTCAAAAAACTACTCACTTCTAAATCTTTTGTAGTCATTTTTGTATTACTTTAGTATAAATACATGTTAATTTGGATTCATATGTTGTTTTTTTCTGACTTTATGTGAACAAAAAGACACACATTTGCCCGTGTTATCTGTATGTTGGCTAGATCATATCATAAAGACTAAAAGCCGGTGGTGCATGCATGAAACAGTCACATGTGTAACAAGTCTTAGAAAGGAAACACGCAGACCACATTTTCTACAGAGTGAGAGAAGTGTTAACAAACTTGACTCATTTCTGGTTAAGAAAAACAGAAGTTAATTCATTATGTACTCTAAATAGTCTTTTCTTTTTCAGAAAGGAGAGATGCTCCCAATGAACCAGATAGAAACAATTGTTTTAGAATTGCTATGGAGTTAAACTTAAACTCAAAGTTTCATTTCTCGTATTATTTTTTTTTTAACACAAGTGAAACAAGAAGCAGTATCTAGACACAATTAAACAATCTATTTATTTTTATATGATTAAACAGCATAATCAAAATGTGGCATTTCATGTTAAAATTGATTGACTGCAGTAGGTGGGTTACAATAACATCAAAATCAATTCACATTTCTATACACCTTTCATCACAAGGATCCCAAAGCGCTTCACACCCAAAATAAGAACAGTGAAACCGTTCCATCAAAAGCACCCTAATACAGAATGTGGTTTTAATTGTAAAATTAGAAGAAAAGAAAAACTAAGATAGCATGTAAAAATAGAACAATTGAAAGAGTCTAAAACAGAAGTCCTGGAGGGCTGGTGCCCCTGCAGGTTTTTATTCTAACTGCACCCTAAAGTACTTTATTGGACCT
>NC_054560.1:6944482-6969482 GCF_017654505.1 Polyodon spathula
CTGATGGTCCCAATTTTTAAATTAACATGAAGTCCCTGCAACTCTGTTTGAATGTGTACACCAAGGTACTTCAATTAATTAGTGCGCAGCTCTATAATACCAGGTATCAGAGCTTTTGCAGCCTGTAAGATTGCAGAAACGACGACAACTTATTTAGGTAAATCAAATCGAATTCACAAGAAAATACGAGTCAGATCAGTTATACCATACCAGCTAGACTGATCAAACCACCCGATAGGCGCGGTGGAGGATATTTCACAACACAGGTAGTGTTCTCTCTAGGCGGGACAGCAGGTCTTGCTCCCGAATCACATTACAAAATATCACATTACAGAATATTACAGAATATAACGTTACCGATAAGAACAGTTATAACATCAGTCGAAAATAAGTTCAAATTCAAATAAGTAAATAATTGCATTTAATAGCGAATTTGACTAAGAGCAGTTACATATATAGTGACAATATTTAATCCAAACGGTTCTCTTACAGTTGAGTAAGACCCCTGTGTGAACAGTTTATCACAGTTCCTCTTTGATTCTTATCTTTATAGTTTCAGGTCTAGCTTCGTGGTTAGGTTATTGTGATCAAACCCAAAGGGAATGAAGTTGTTTAAAAACAGCTCAAAAGAAGATATTTAGTTTCCCTCACACTGAAGCACGGAAAGTAGAAATCAAAAATACCTTAGATAAAATAATAAATAGCCGCACAAATACACACTGTGGTGATTCTATACACCACGTTACACATTTTGCAAAATCTTTTGCTCTAACTTTTGCAGATATGTTTGCTGCCCCCCCTCCCACACCTTCCCTCCCCCACCTCACCCTACCACCTCTCCCCTTCTCCCTTCCCCTACCCCCTCCCTCTCTGCCTCTCCTCCCTTCCCGTCCCTTGGCTACCGGTAAGGATGGAACAGCTGACGTCTCTTCAGGATAACGACACTAAATTAAAGGAGGACTGTTTGAAAGGTAAGCAGATTTATTTTTATTTATTTTTAAAGTATGGTATTTTGTGAGTTGAGACGTTATTAATTATGTATAACCACAACACCGTTTCTTATCACTTGAACAGTTTTCATTAAAGTACACTCTAAGTATTGGTTTAATCTTATAAATGACAATTAAAATGAGGGTGCGCAAAACACCTTGTCAGAGATACCCGCTCAACCTTGCCCAGTCACCAAAGTGGTATTTGATATCTACAAAGCCGACTAATAATCCGTTTTGTGCTGTTTATTTGAAAAGTGGTTTAAATTTCTTTTTACCTATAGTGCTAACTGTTTGCTTCTTTTTTTTAGGGGAACATGCGGTTGGTGTTTGTTTTAATTACAATTTGGGTTTTATTTATAAGGTTCTGACTTACTCGAAGCTACTCGATCATTGTCCAATATGAAGTTAATCGGTGTCCAAAAAATATATAACTGTACCTGTTTTTTTTTAGGCGCAATTCGTGAAGTGGGACCGGCTTTTCAAAACTTGTAATGAGGATAAAAAATAATCTGGATTTTGTAATATATTTTGTAATCGACATGATGTATCCGCATCGGTTTGATCCGGCTTTTCAGAAAATATTACAGATTACATTTATCCAGTTTGCAAATTATCACGATTAGGAAATCCTTTTTTTTTATTTATTTATTTTTTTTAAGTAGTTGTAATGCTACAGAATTTTGTTAGAGATATTATACCACTTTATTAGAAAGCTAACTTTGTTGCTGTGCCAGTTTGTGTACGTTCTCAAAATTGTGGGCTGTTTAAAGGTTTAAGTTTGTAAATGCACTAGTTACTGATTCATTTGTCAACGAAAACACCCTCGTCAGCTCTTAATTTAATATGGTTTGTAAAAAGGATTTCAATACTATCATGTGCGCTACGCTGATTATATATGTTAAGTTGGAATACTGGCAAATCACAAGATTTACTTGCAAGTACATTTTCCAAGTAAAGCAGTTACTTGGAAAATGTTAGTACAGTACAGTTAGTACAGTTAGTAGTTTCAGACATTTAACGGTAAATCTCAAGAATAACCGAATGTCTTTCCAAATGCCTTCACGCAAATGTGTATCCAGAAACACACATATTCTTTAAAATTAAAATTATTTTGTTAATTTACAATGTATAGGAATGCAGGAATAAGTACATTCTTCATTGGAAGCTACAGAAGGCTCTCCCCAAGCTATTGTAACTCTCAGTATAAAGCGATATCCATGTATATATATATATATATATATATATATATATATATATATATATATATATATATATATATATATATATATTTCTATTGATAATCATAAACATTACCAAGGTTTTATTCATTCAAACTAACATTTATACAATTCAACAGTTTTACAGATTGTCATGTTTGTACAGGTACATAAAGCTATAATTTCTTTAGTAAAAGATGCAATATTTGGTTTTATTATTTTACATTTATATTTGTGAATATGCTTAGCCTGTAATATAAAATAATAATCAAGAAATCCAAATGATTTGGGGAAAAAAAGTGAAGTGGAAATTCACATCACGCGCATGCATTGTTAGCTGAGTGGAAAGCTTGTCGGAGGGATCTTCCCGGAATCAACAGGCTACATCACATTGATAAAACGGATGTTCAATGGCTTCCTCAGAACCGTTACAAAAAACTGCACTGAGGGGAAACGATTAAAAAGGACTGGCTTCTCTTTAGGTTGCTTGGATAGATCTTATGAAGTCAATCTCCTTGGCTTTAATTAGAAGTGGAAATTTGAAAGGGGATGTCCATGCTCTCAAAAAAATTATATCATCTAAGATGTTCTGAAACTTTGCCATATTGTTTGTTCGTGTTATTATTTTTTAGCTGAAATAATTTCTTATTGCTATATTTAACCACAAACTCACAACTCTATTACACTACAAACCAGCACTTCGAGGAAGCTTGTTGCTGGGGTTAGTTATGGAAGCCAGAGCACAGTTATTAGCGTTATCTACTGTTTGGAATTAATGTCATTTTTCTTTGTACCTGTATGAGTTCTTTGTCAAGAATTGTATTTTTTAAATGCCTTGTTAAAACTATGCTATGCTTATGTGTTGATACCTGTTGAGATTTGCCCCAAGATCCACCAAAAATCTTTCTCGATCCACTAGATCTAGATCCATGCACTGGCTAACACTTGTCTATTGCATTATCAGCAATTAACCCAGTGACAAATGTTTGAATCCAAGAAGCAGGATCTCTGTTCTACCCCCAATATTTACAATTGGGAAATAAGTCACATTGTCAGTTGTGAATACCATAAAAAAAACTGAAATAAGGCAACTTGACCAGCAGGATTTAAATGCTACAATGTCACATGATTGCCTACGAATTATATTGACAGATTTTTTTTTATTAATTTTTTTTATACAAAAATGTTTCTTACTGTTCCTGATTGCTCTGCTGGGGGTGCTGTTTATTTTCTTCACTGAGACCAAATCTTTACAATACATAGATGTGACAGTGGCTCTCTGAGACCCGACACCCATCCCTGGTGTAACCCTTCTTGCTTTATAAACCTGTACAGTTGTTTTCTTTTGTTTCCCGCACAGACTTTCCAAGATGAGAATTACATTCCGCAAAGCTGGCACGGCTGTGTTGCTCCTGGTTGCTCTGCTGTGTCTGGTGTTTATGTTCTTCAAAGGGACGGACACCTTCCAGCTGTTATGGAAGGTGGAGAGGTCTCCTTCTGGCACAAAGTGGCCCGCGTACAAGGAGAATGTCTCTGCAACAGTCACCTCAGGGTTCTCCGCGCTTCACAGTCACATCCAGGACTTTCTCCAGTATCGGCACTGCCGGAAGTTTCCTCTTATGCTGGATGTCCCTGAGAAGTGCGGCAAGACAGCCCAAGATTCGACTGACGTCTTCCTGCTGCTGGTGATCAAGAGCTCCCCTCCAAACTACGACAGGAGGGAGGTCATCCGCAAGACCTGGGGTGCAGAGCGGAGGGAAAACGGGGTCTGGATTCGGCGGATCTTTATTCTTGGCACATTAGATGCCCAGGACACTGTGGAAATTGAAAAGCTGAACCGTCTCCTGGAGCTGGAAAACCTGAAGCACCACGACATCCTACAATGGGACTTCAAGGACTCGTTCTTCAACCTCACCCTCAAGCAGGTGCTGTTCCTGGAGTGGATCGAGGTGAGGTGCCCACACGTCCGCTTCCTCCTCAACGGGGATGACGATGTCTTCGCCAACACAGACAACATGGTGGAGTACCTGCAAGGCCAGGAGGGCAACAACGGGAGCGAGCATCTTTGTGGGGAATCATATGGATCAAGAGAGGCCTGTCCGGTGTACCTTGAGCAAATATTACGTGCCAGTTCAAGTAATAAAATCCAACAACAAATACTCCCCTTACTGTGGTGGGGGTGGGTATCTGCTATCAGGATTCACAGCCCGGACCATCTACAGAAAGTCCCTCAATGTCTCCCTAATTCCTATAGTCAATGCTTACATGGGCATGTGTCTGAAAGAGGCAAGTCTGGAGCCTACTTTTCACAGAGGCTTCGATACATTGGGCGTGGAAGTTCACTCTCAAAAGCTAGGCTCTTATGACCCCTGTTTTTATCGCAAATTCATGTTGGTGCACAGCTTCTTCCCATGTGAGATCTACCTCATATGGAGTGACACTCATAATTCCCAAATCAAGTGTGCCGTCTCAGTGGATTGAAGCCCTTCACTTCAGCGACTTTGCCCCGCAGCAGTAAGGATGTGCTATCATAGCACTGAAATGCATTGCTGGTGTGTATGGAGGATATATAATGAAAAAAACATGACATGCTGTATTTTTGTCATGGAGCGGGGAAAAAATCATGAATTATAGTATTTGTAATAAATAATTCATGTTTTCTTTTTTATAACTTGTTTTCACCACAAATCAGTAATAACTTCCTGCATATAAATATTACATTTAGTTTTAAACATGTGCGTTTGCACTAGGTAGTTTGTGAAGGACTATATTAGAATGTTATTGTAGCACAGCTTATGACATCACTGCACTGAAGACTGTCAATCTGTCAGTACAGAGCAGCGGAACCAGACAGTGAGTTACAGCTAAAGGCAGCTATGTCTTTAATTACTACTGATTGTATAAGCTTAAGACTCTGTAATTAAAGAAGAGCTGCGGGGGGCAGGTAATACAGCAGAACACCACTAGAGGTCACCAAGCACCTCACTTCAGAAATTCAGCTTTTAGAAGCAGTTAAAAATGATGCTGGAAAATAAAGCTGGTAATGTGCCACGTATTGACAGTTGTTTTAAGTGATTCGGGCACTGGGGGAGGTTTGGTGACGTTGTTTCCTTTTCCTTTCCCCTCGAAGTTGTAATGGATTGGTGGGTGTGAGAGACACAAGCATTTGTACTCTGAAAAAAGCACCCACCTGTTTTCCTTTTTACTGTCCTCGTTCAAAAAAAATCAGGACCCCAAGTGTGTTTGTCCGTCCCGTGATCCATCTGTCTGTCAGACTCTGTATGGCTTGATTTCCAGCAGCCTGTATTGGTTTTGGATTGCATTGTGACCCACCTCTGCGCTTGTAGATCTACCCCTCCTACTCTGCACTGGACTTGCCTGACCTCAGCACCTTGTTCCCGACCCTATACTAATACGCTGTCCTTGCACTACCAATATGTAATTGTAGATATAGCTTGTTGCAATCCTAACTTGTTGCATCCTAGCTCATATTGTATTTATCATACTATTGCACATACTGTATTTAAATCTTATATTCTTATCTTATCGATTCTAATAGAATCTTATACTGTAACCCTTTAGCACCTGTAAGTCGCCTTGGATAAAGGTGTCTGCCAAATAAATGAACTAAAATAAACTCGACCATAATATGTAATTGTAGATATAGCTTGTGTTGCAATCCTCCTACTTGTTGCATCCTAGCTCATATTGTATTTATCATACTATTGCACATACTGTATTTTAAATTGTATTCTTATAGTTTAAATCTTATATTCTTATCTTATCGATTCTAATAGAATCTTATACTGTAACCCTTTAGCACCTGTAAGTCGCCTTGGATAAAGGTGTCTGCCAAATAAATAAATAATAATATGCCAGATAAAGCTGTCTATTGTTCCTCTGCAAATGTGTCATTCCATTACGCAATAAAACTAATTCGAAATATTTTGGATTGCTTATGCATTGCATTATATATCAATACTGCCCTAGGCATATAAGCTTTCATTATAAACAGCGTCAGCATCGTGTAAACCACATGTAAAAATGATTTAATTGGCCCAATTAAAAGGTTAAGCCTTTATATGACAACTATAAACACTGTTCTGCAGACTGTTTGCACAATATACTGGCAATCCTGATAACTTACTGCATTACACTGTTATCAGTTTTACAGCATTGTGTGATAGGGTTCCCAGCTGGTCGAAGCTAGAGGTGGGAATCACTGAGACAGGAGATTACGGTTAACTTTTTTTTAATTATTATTTAAAAAATAAACAAAATCAAATCTCAACAGAACAAAACGAAATAGTAAAATAGTGAGTCGTCAAGTAGATCAATGTGACAGATGCTACTTAATCACTAACATGGGAATTCACGCACCATTCCCAGTGTGCTCTGGGACCCCCTGAACTGCAAGAAACAATCCCTGTGCATGGTGTAATGACTAGGCAATTTAGCACATTGAATTAAAGGGAAAGACAAGTGGATCAGCTAACCTCACGGTTCGAACACAGACATCGCACTGTTTAAATAAAAAGAGCCCTCTCTGTCAATTCGTCATTTACCGGACGCTTTTATCCACAGCAATTTACAGAGACTAGGAGGTGCACAATGCATCACAACTGCTTGTGCAGAAACACTTCCAATAGGACCTTGTTTGTTTTACGCCTCATCTGAAGGACGGGGAGCACAAGGAGGTTATGTGGCTTGCCAGGGGCACACACAGCGAGTCAATGGCTGACCTGGGATTGCACCGAGAACCGCCTGGTAACCTTCCTTTAACCACTGGACCACCAAGCATCCAATGTCTCCAGTCAAGAGGCACGCACGTCTTATGTCAGAAACTCAATCAGCCGCTGTGAAGAGATCCATTACAGCCGATGGGGGACCTACCATAAGACAGGACAGAGTCCGAGCAAGACTGCAGGGGCTGCCTTGAAACAATACAGAGAGATTGTAATGGTTGTAGAGTCAAGGGTTTGGCCTCCCATGCCATGTTGCAGAAGTCTCCTTCGTTATCCCTCCTGCCCTTTCTTTCCAAACACTCCTGTTCTTGCGTCAGACTTCCTAAGCATCCCGGATCCCGGGTCCTGTTTTATTACACACAGCTCTGTGTGATGTCAGAGGAAAGTATTGACTTTTTGAGCAATGGTCTTCTCATGTGTAATGATTAAACTCTTAAAGTGCTGGGTTGGGGCACAAAGAACAGGACTCTGAGAGGGGACGTTCCTCCACACTTGACGGATCAAGTCATTGCTTTAGACCAGGGGTGCACAGTTCGGGTGATGGAGGGTCGGTGTCCCTTCTGGTTTTTGTTCTAACCATACTCTAAAAATTAGTTAATTGAACCAATTAAGCTTTCCCATAAAGTACTTTAGGGTGCAGTTAGAATAAAAACCTGCAGAGGCACCGGCCCTCCAGGACCGAGTTGTGCACCTCTGGTTTAGACTCTTTCTGTTTTTACATGCTCTCTTTTTATCTTAGTTTTTCTTTTCTTCCAATTTTACAAATAAAACCACATTTTGTATTTTTTATTATCAAATTCTGTTTGCTTTTGATGTAATGGTTTCATTGTTCTTATTTTGGGTGTGAAGCGCTTTGGGATCCTTGTGATGAAAGGTGTATAGAAATGTGAATTGATGTTGATTTCATTGCAACCCACCTACTGCAGCCAATCAATTTCGGGTCTAAAGAAAACATGAAATGCCACATTTTGATTATGCTGTTTAATCATATAAAAATAAATAGGTTGTTTAATTGTGTTTAGATACTGGTTCTTGTTCCACTTGTGTTTTTAAAAAAAACACCAGAAATGATATTTTGAGTTTAAGTTTAACTCCATAGCAATTCTAAAACAATTGTTTATATCTGGTTTATTGGGAGCATCTCTCCTTTCTGAAAAATCAAAGACTATTTGGAGTACATAGTGAATTAAGTTCTGTGTTTCCTAACTAGAAATGTGTCAAGTTTGTTAACACTCCTCCCACTCTCTAGAAAGAAGAAATGTGGTTTGCGCGTTTCCTTTCTGAAAGCAATGTTGCTTCTGAAGACCTGTTACACGTGTGATTGTCTCATGCATGCACCACTGGCTGTTTAGTCTTTATGATATGATCTAGCCAACGTTCATTATATGAAGTGCAGATAATCTGTGATGCCTTGCTTCAAACCGCAATACAAGATAAACAAACTTGTTAAATTATGGTGCAATGCTGTACATGCAAGCCATTTTATTTATTTAGCACTTGTACTTAAGGAGGCTGCGTGGTCTGGTGGGTAAAGAAAAGGGGCTTGTAACCAGGATGTCCCTGGTTCAAATCCCAGCTCAGCCACTGACTCACTGTGTGCGCGACCCTGAGCAAGTCACTTAACCTCCTTGTGCTCCGTCTTTTGGGTGAGATGTTGTTGTAGGTGACTCTGCAGCTGGTGCATAGTTCACACACCCTAGTTTCTGAAAGTCGCCTTAGATAAAGGAGTCTGCTAAATAAACAAATAATAATAAAGGTGAAAAAAAACACAATGTTTCACTACAGTTTAATAAATACCCAACACAAATTTAGACTTCCCTGCAAACCCCCCGACTCACCCTGAGAAAGTAGTAATCACATTTTACACCATTGTCCAAGTGCAGTCAACAGCACCATATCACAGTCTTGAACTACTAAGCTGTTTAAAACTGCAATTCACACACTGCACTGTTTATGGCTTTAACAATATTACAAAACAATGCATGAACATGTTGCCTAAAGCAATTTTCTTTGTATATTTAAACATGGAATTCCCATTGCAGTGCAGTTTGAGACACTCTTGATGTTGTTAGAAGCTTACCTGGTTAATCTCCTGACAAACTTTTTTTTTTTTCATTTCCCAGGTTTTAGCAATAGAGACACAAGCTTACAATCTGCTTGTATGGTTGCATAGCTAGCTCCTAATGTCATCAGGAGGTTCGAAAAGATAACTGCAAGATCAGAGATTATGTAGGTTAAAACCTCCAGCCCTCCCACTTCCCCGCTTCTCTCACTGATAATGCAAAAAGACATCTGATATTTTCAACACAGGGTTACAAAGGTAAAAAAAAAAAAAAAAAAAAAAAAAGAAGATTCTCAAAACTGTCTGGGACACCGCACTTTTAATTTCCCCGTTAGAGGTGCTGAGCAAAATGAGTTCATGAAACGTTTCCAGAAAACATGCATTTTCATTTTCAAATGTAAATACATGACATCTGGCACCACGCTCTGTAAAAGCCAGTTGTCAGCTCTCCTGCCTTACCTTGCAGTCCAGGAAAGCTGTTACCCTTGCACTGCCCAGGGCATTTCAAGTAGTGTCTGTGGGCTCAAAGTATCTTTCTGGTTGGAAAGAGTGTCAGTCAATAGGGGAAGCAGCTGATTGGTTAGCGACAGAGCCTGAAAATCACCTGGAAAGTGCAAGATTCGAAAACAAGACCTGCAAACTGAGATTTGCTTAAGCTAGTGATGTCACGTCATCACCAACTGAACATTGGAGACCTACCTGGAAAATGGATCGGATTCCTGGTAGCTACTATTACTTCAAACCTGGAATTGCTCAAACTGCTTAGCAATGGCAGCCCAATGCTCTGCCCTGTGGTACATTTGGAAACTTCATTTGTTCACGCACATGGTCATGGAGATGTTTTGTAGTCAGTAAATGAAGTCATCCTGCCAACTGCAGCCAATCGTTTAGAAAGGATCTCCAATGGCGATGCAATTGTTCTATGATAACAAGCACTAAGGAGCCATTGATGACAGCGGTAACATATCAATGGTATGGCAACAGTAATATAAACCAATGAACAATGGTATGGCATCAGGACTGCTATTCAATCCAAATTATTTACAGTAATCTGCTAATCACTCTGCTATGGTTTCTTAAAAACTTTTTCTTTTTTTTCCCTTTTGCACCAAAATAATAATTACACCAAGATCAATTATTTAATTAAGGCCCTCATTGGAATAGAGTACAATTGAATGGACAGAAAGAGCCAAGTTGACTTAACCCTAAATAATGCTTGAGATTAAAGCAATGCATCATAAAGAAAGGCTATTGATGGTTCAGAACAACACAGTCATCAATGCCATGGTCTGCCTGCCACCTAGAGGCCAACGTTACAGTTGAGTTGGGGGTCGTGGATGTCATGCCACATAATTAGGATCTCGTAAGGCAGAAAACGGTGCACTAACAGAATCTCGCGGTAATAGCAAGGATTGTAAGGGTCTATTTGCTTGGAGGGAACGTACAGCCCTGCAGTCCTGACTCCCATGTGCGATACGGGTTCCAGTCCTGCCTGTTTCAGGCACAAGCCCATGTAGACGTCGTCAATGGGCAGCAAGGTGATATTGAAGGACATCTTGTAGATGGTCCTGGCAGTGAATCCTGACAGCAGAAACCCACCCCCGCCACAATAAGGAGGGTAGGAGTTGGACTCTTCCACTTGAACCGGTATGTAATATTTACTTCCGACATCCCTGATTGGACCCACCCACCGGATCAGGTGCCCTGCAAAGAGATGCTTGCTCCCACTGTTGCCCTCCTGGCCTTGCAGGTACTCCACCATGTTGTCTGTGTTGGCGAAGACATCATCATCCCCATTGAGGAGGAAGTGGACGTGTGGGCACCTCACCTCCATCCACTCCAGGAACAGCACCTGCTTGAGGGTGAGGTTGTAGAACGAGTCCTTGAAGTCCCACTGCAGGATGTCACGGTGCTCCTTGTGCTCAAGCTCCAGGAGACGGTTCATCCGGCGAGCATCCTTGGGGTTTTCTGTGTTTCCCGAAATAAAGATCCGCCGAATCCAGACCCCGTTTTCCCTCCGCTCTGCACCCCAGGTCTTGCGGATTACCTCCCTCCTGTCGTAGTTCGGAGGAGAGCTCTTGATCACCAGCAGCAGGAAGACGTCAACCGAATCTTGGGCTGTCTTGCCGCACTTCTCAGGGACGTCCAGTATAAGAGGAAACTTCCGGCAGTGCCGATACCGGAGAAAGTCCTGGATGTGTTGGGGAAGTGTGGAGAACCCTGAGATGTTGGCTGCAGAGGCATTCTCCTTGCACTCGGGCACTGGCTGTTCCACCAGGGAAGGATGCTGGCTCTCAAAGGGCCACTCTGTGCCAGGAGAAGACCTTTCCACCTTTCTTAACAGCTGGTTAGTGTCTGTCCTATTGAAGAACATAAACACCAGACACAGCAGAGAAACCAGGAGCAATACAGTCATCTCAGCTTTGCGGAATGACCTCATCTTAGAAAGTCTGGGCAGGAAGACAAGAAAACAACCGTCAAGGTTTGGAAAGCAAGAAAGCTACATCAGATTAAACTGCTGTCTTTAAAAGTTAAAACCCTTAATAGTTATCTGCTGTAATTGCCACTAACATTAATCATATTGCTCCCATGTTCTGCTGCTTGATGATCTGTTACTGCTTTCACAGGGTGATCTTACATGGTTTTGCATTAGATTTGTTTTACCATAACAATTTCACACATGATGTACAACTCTGGAACCAAATAACACTGGTATGGAAACAACTCTGTATCCTGTTAACATCATTTATTTACTGTATAAGGTACAAGTACCAATGTAAACAGACTATTTATTACAAAGGAATACAGAATATGATTATTGCGTACAACAAAGAATTATAAAAAAAAAAACCTTCAAATTAGTATGTTCAGAATATTAAATTATAAAGCGTGCACCATGATGGACACGGTAACATTATGATGTATTTCAAAGCAGCGACACGCTCGTTCAATCCGCAGTGAACCTGAGGTTACTGGAGGAAAAACCAGTCTATGCCGGTGCAAAAGGGTCAAATGCAGCTGAAAAGAAAGAGCGTCAATCAGTGGGCGTTTTGTGTTTGAAGTACTTGTTGACACGCTGTTATAAGCAATGGGTTTTGCCATACCTGGGTCAGGCACGGGCAGGCCATTCACAGAACAGGTGCTCAACAACCTTGATCAATCAAATCAACGCTGGAAAAAATGCCATTTTCATTTAGAGAATCTGTTGACTTTTGGTAACAAAAAAAAGGGAGGGGGGAATGTGTATTTGTAGTGTTTACATTTACTAAGTGTCCATGTTTCGACAGAACCCGGATGCAAAACAAATTGTGATGTTTTAGTATAACGTAAACACGGGTTTCAGGTTGCGACTGGGACAATCTGAGTCAGCGAAATCAAAACGGATACATTTTGTTGGTATGTTGCCATTATATTGCAGAATTTAAAAACAAAAAAGCGCTTTATATTTGAAAATACGTCATTTTATTTTGGAGCAAATACCTTGATATATTTACATTACTGTTATTCATACCCTTTAAATTAAGAAATTCGCGCATGCGTAATATGGGCTATCATTTCTTTTTACGGTTTACCAATTCCCGTGACGCAGGAATTAACTCAACAATCAACACCGTTTTATTTTAGAGAATCTTTCTGAAGCATGCATTAACGATTAACAAGGACAAGCTCGTTTCTGTAATACTGTACCGTAACAAACAATATGCAGTATACCTGCAAAATATGTAACATGCGTGCATTTAAGAAGGGCGTCTTTAAATAGTCAAACAGTTTGATTATAAGACCGTTGAAACTTTGCTTTTCAGGTCAGTGCATTTCCTGTCTGAAGCCATTTATTTCTCTCTCTCTCTCTTCAGGAACACAAATGCTGTCTGCTGCATGTGTTTGTATTCGCTTATAAAAGTAAATCGCCCACATGATATTATGAAAACCACAAATTGTTTAGTTTTTTTTAAATAGATATGAAGAAATGCAATTGTAGAATGTGTCTATACTAATCTACAACAGTAATTAAGTTTCGAGTTTACCCATCAACTGAAGTTCCAGCACAGTCGGCGCTTTACTTGTTCATTTGTTAATTACATAGATGCACATTTCTCCTATCTGCATCCTATTGATTTATCCAAACCTGCACCATTGCAGTGTTACTGGTTAGCACGGTCAGATCGGGGTATTATCTTCATTTTTATTCAATCGCAGTATCCGATAAAAACAACGAACAAAGTCCGGGATCAACTGATTCCTTTACAGATCTCAATGTCAAAGTGGTCGTTTCTAGCAGGGAAACAGGTGAGCGCGGCCAGTCATTCATTAGGAGGAGGGTCGTGTTTTAGAGGCTTGATTCAGCCACCGCGTTTCCCGCTGTGTTCTCTTTTGTCCACCTCTGTGATACACAGATCGGTTTCGATTTGTACAACAGAAACCATGGAAAAACCAGCCATGGAAAAAAGTAGTAACGCTGGCCCGTAATGGCAAAACTGTGGCTGGACATGTTTTGCTGATGTAATATTCCGAATGTAAATGTCAAGGTGTGACCAAGTCTCGCTGAACAGTAACTGTTCGCCAGCCCCTTCTAAGCCCCTTATTAAAACCGTCACTGTTTTAATTAGTGACTTTTCTTCAAGCCATCATGCATTTTCGATTTGCACATGGTATCCTTTTAAAGCTACGCACCCAACCCTGAAAATAAAAAGGTTTCCTTGGTAACAGAGCCTGCTTTTCCAAACATCCCCTATCGGCCTGTGTGTTAGTTAAATAAATAACAATTTTATCGATGTTGCGATAAGGTCTCAGTGGCTCCGCGGTGGCGTTTTATTTGAGCACCCAGAGTTCGAGTAAATAATAATAATAATAATAATAATAATGTAAATTTATCAGGGTATTTACTCCAAAATAAAATTACTTATTTTCAAATGTAAAAATACAAATTCAGCTCACGAGTTCTTTAAATACTCAAGAAGCACGTGTTAAGGCATACGTGTGTTTCCATTTCAAAATGTTACCTGTTGCTATCACATAGCTTATATAAAGAACTTAGAATAGAATAACCATAGAATCAACCCGCGCCATCTACAGAACGGCATGTCACATGTATATTTAAAAGTTTTTTTTTTGGTTTGTTTTTTTTTAAGGGGGTTGTGGACTCTCCTTGCCCCACCCCGGCTGAGAACCACTGGGTAAATGTGTTGAATTCACTAGTACAACACTTCGTATCAGCTGCTCATGTGTGGCTGAGTTGCTGTGATCGCAAGTTTTTAAAGATGTGATCAATGTGAATGACAAGCTTGGTTTCATCACGCAAGCTGTACCAATAACAACCGAATGGCCTCCTCTCCTTTGTAAACTTTCTTATGTTCATAAGGTACCAGTAGAGATAGCCTTCTAATTATTGATAATTCTACAAATTAAGTAGTAAACTCAAAAGAAGAAATGTCTGTCAATGCTGCAAGACAAAAAAATGGAGACTACATTTTTTCTCCAGAAACTGATTAATTTTAGGCAAACTGTATGAAGAAATGGGAAATACCACAAAATTGTGCTACACATTGAAAAAGCTGTTTTGAAATAATAAAAAATAATAATAATTTAAGGTGGTCATTTCAACAGCAGCAACACACACAAAGAAACCGTGCTTAACAAGCAGGTTATCGTTATTTTAAATAAAATTACTTACTTGAAATCGAAAGTCGTTTCTTGCAGAGGAACCTGTTGGAGCACTATACTCTGTACATCGATCGCTTCCTCAGTAGGTTTTGGTCAAAACGCTTTCTGCTTTGTAAATGCAATAAAAAAAGCTCCGCCTTTTTTGAATCTTTTGCAAGCAGTTTGCTTTACATGTCTGTACCAGAGCTAGTTAAAAACGAGGGAAGTGCGTGATCAGAATGGTCTGTGACATAGCAACTGTTTCTGTTCTGGACCATTACAGAAAATGTTTTCTTGATATTTCCTGGTAGCAGAGAATGACCACAAGGATTTACAAACAAAATAATTTAAGATTGCTCTCCTTTGGTCTGTTTGTTTTTCGATGGAAATCAAAACCCACTTTAACAACATTTTAAGAAGCTTAATCTTATAACGAATAACGAAAAACGCCTGTAAACCAGACTTGTAGCACCCCCGAGGTAGGGGAATAGCACCTCTGATAGAATATTTTGAATTGGTTGTTTTGTATTGTATTTTGGTTTGGTCCGCTTCAAGCCTTGCTGAAAAATGCCAGTGTTTGGCATTCGCATATACTAACCAGGGATTAATCAAAGCAGATCTGGAGGTGTAAGACTCTCAATTCGTCTATATAACTACCTCTTGCCAACTCTTAATGTAAATCATTTGCTGAAGCCAGGTTGTACAATCAATACTTCCCACTCGGCATGTGTACCTTCTGCACAGAGTTCATTGAACACAACTCTATTATTCTCCAATTAGAGATATAAAACACTCTTACTCCAGTTCCCTACACAGATAAACTGAGGATAAGGCATAGAACTGGAGAGTTTCCTTTAAGCTAAAGTAGAACCCAATCATGAGTACTGTATGAGATGAGTTTCTTTCAAAACTGCTCATTTGAGACCCATGTAGCTAATGGGATTTCAAAATGAGGAAGATTTACACAACTATTGTGTTTGGTACGGTGACTTGTTCTCTGTGCTGGAATGAAAACATTCTGGTTGCTACACTGGTGCAATTGCTAATATATATATATATATATATATATATATATATATATATATATATATGTGTGTGTGTGTGTGTGTGTGTGTGTGTGTGTGTGTTTTTATGTCTTTGTAAATAAAGCAATACAAAACAAATGTTGTTGTTTTAAAAGTTATTAATCGGATCTAGAAAATACGTTTCCGTTTCAATGTTAGTTGCACAAGCAGTACAGTTGATGTTAGCTTCGATTTGTAAATGTCAGAAAATCTATTTGTTATCTATTATTTCTTCATAACTGACATTTAAGTTTCCTTTCTTATTTGAGGCTGCCTCAGGGAAGTTGTTCAGGGCAGAGTCGTGAACAGCAACTGAACAACAACTACGTACGAAGCAGCGAATTTTTTAATTTCACCGCCACCAAAGAATAAAATACCCACAGCAGAGCAAAAACAATGACCACTTAAACAGCATACACAACAGACAGAACTAGCAGCGAAAAAATATGGATATAGCAAGGAATGAGCACAGAGAAGCCGACTTTGAATGTGATATCTTTCTACATTCGTCATCTTGTAAAACACTGTAGAATACTGCTGAATCATTTCCATGTCGTGTCATTTGTGCCCGAAGCACCAAATATCTGTAGAATTAAACACATGGCTAGCTTTTACCTAGCTAAACAAATACTTTGTAGAAGGCTGTTTAATATTCTTTATTATCCTTACATTCTTTATCAGTGGAAATGCTGTACATGGTTATTTATTGTGTTTGTTTAACAAAAACAAACATTTACTTTTGAAGTCAATCACTCGCAGATAACAAACTGATTACTAATAATACTTTATTATTATTATTATTATTATTATTATTATTATTATTATTATTATTATTATTATTATTATTAGTAGCAGTTTTGTGGTTGTTGCAAACTTTAAATAACCAATAGACTATAAATATATAACCTGCTTCAATATCTGAGTTGTTAAATTGCATTAATTTATTTGTAGATATATTGCATTTACCCGTATAATGTCAGAAAGTTCTACTTTGTCACATTGAAAGTGGTACGCTGTCAGATTTTGGTACAGGTGCAATCAGTTGAGATCTGATGGGTGTTTTCCTATTGTCAAAGAGAGGTACATTTACCATTAATTATACATTACTTACTTTCAAACTTAAACTGGAAACAGACTCTAAAAAGAAAAAAAAAATCACAACGAACAAGACAAAATGAGTAAAAACATTTATACGAGCCAATGCATTTCATATGATAAATATTTGCATACTGTTAAAATATGACAAATAACATTAACAACAATGTAAAAGACTGGAAAATATGATGCATTATATTGAGAAAGATGTAAAAGACTGAAAACAGCATAAAGTACGCGATTCACGCTTCCCTGCTTTCTTAGCGAAAGTTGTTTAACAATCAGTCAATCTATTTTTATTTTATATAGCGCCTTTCATAGTGGACCATGATCACAAAGCGATTTACAGGATGCAGTAACAACAAGGAAATCCATAATACTTCAAATAGAGAAATGCATCATACATGATATACAGTAAAAGAGAAATGCATTAAATACAGTGGAGAGTGCATAATAAATGATAGTTGCATAATACATGAAATAGTAGCTGCAGCACAGCCTCTAATAGCAGAGATCATGTTTGGGCATGCGTGAGCAGGCGCAGTGCGCTGAGGATCGCTTTTTACCACGAACCTGAAAATAACACGACACCGGCGCCTTGGTGCTATACACATGTGAGGCAAGTGCATACAGAACCATAGATCTGAGACACAGTTAACCACAAACAAAACCTGCTAATTCGATAGGGAAGTCACCGGAGTATCTCAATGAGGGGTTTGTTTGATTGCTTTAGAGCCGGAATTTCCAGAGAGTTGCGTTGTTAAAGTTCTCTGACTAGGTGTATAAATGCCTTATCGACAGGTGAGGCTCCCAGGTTAATAGAGTACTAGGGAAGCGGTGTTACTTTTTGCAGAATTACAGTAAGATATTCTTTCTTCACATGATGTAGAAGCCAATGATTGGGGCAGAGGAAGTCTTTTCAGATTGGCATCAGGCAGATCGCTATATTGTAAGCTTGGCTCGTTTCGTTCGATTTGCTGCATCTCACAAATGTCATTTCTTTTTCTTATCGGTTACGCACTGCAAACAGCTTTGTTTTTTAATAACTGAGTCGTGGTCAGCTATGCATTGTGAGGCACTGTGAACTAACAGGATCTCTAATTATTGGCCCTGAAGCATAGTCAGATGAATGCGCCCCTGCTGCTAGCTGAGGGGTGATTTAGTCATTTGACACCTAGCATTTATCAGCTTGTCATTTGACATTTCTTTTTCAGGAAGGGTAAACAAAGCAGGAAAAGGGCCTAATGGGCTAACCAACACAATTTACTGACGTTGACTGCCACCACAAGATAATCAACATCTATCTATAAATCCTTTTTCTTTTTTTTTTTTTACAAATACCCCATTTCCTTGATTTATCCCGCAGTGTGTTTTATTGTGTTTATAACATAAACCTTTGCTTATTTATTTTGTTATCAAAAATCCATAAACACATAAATGTTGGCATATATATATATATATATATATATATATATAGGACCTCTTTAATATGTCATGTAGTTTGTTGTAAAAAAAAAAAAAAAACAACCCATAAACACATTCTAAGCAGAGAGAACACAAAGCCACTTTGTGGCTTGTATCTTTGGTTTCAGGAGACTAGGTTTCAGGCCACTGTATGGAACACCAGGGGGTTACTTGGGATTTGATTCAGCAAAGCTGCCTCAAATGAGGTCTCCCAGAACTAGTTTTGAAGCTGTTTTTCCTGAAAAAGTGGCTTTTTTTAAACAATCCTAAAACAGAGCCTGGAGCAGTACACTAATAAACACTTATGAGATTTGAATACAAGTTTGTAAACACAGTATTTTGCAAGCAGATCAGCTACATAGAAGTACAGTCGAAGCACAAACTAATAGAATCTTTTGTTTAATTATTCTCTGCATGTAAAAAATATTGCCCTGGATAACATTAATCTTGCAGTTGGTTTAACAAACCCTATTATATTTTGTCCTTATAACCTAATCCCGAGGAGGCTAGTCTAGAACATTTAAAAACTAGATCAATAACTGTCACGGCAAGAATGCCAGTTTGTTTGACACGGAAGCTATTCTCAGATCTTGCATAAATAGGCAGGCAGGTAGAACAGCCCTTTCAAGCATTGTTAAAATACAGAGAGCAAACCAAGTAATTCCACTCAATCTGTGCTGTTATGCATTGCCCTGGCTACGTAGATCTCTCACTTTCCTGCATGAAAGATGCACACATCATCTTAAACCTCTATGGTATGTTTCCATATGTATAAAAGTGGCACACAGCATGTGTAGCGTGGTCAGTGGAGCGTTCTTACATGTATAGAAGGGGGTAGAGCTCAGAGCAGCTCAGTGAAAGAATTCACTGCACCCAGAGCACAGCACAGCAGATTTCATCAGTGATCAGATTGGAAGAACACACAGCAAGGGGTTTAGTTGAGTAAAGCATAATGAGGACAAGAAGGAAGAGCCAGACAGATGTTTCTTCTGAAGGCGGTCTGATCTCAGGGCCCACAGCCCTGGTTCCCTTCTGTGCCTTCTCTATTTAAAAGGCCTCTTAAATTTTTACTATTGAATTGCATTTCCAAACCCCGTTCTGAGTGCTCTCATATTTCTGTGAATTTCTGAGACCCCACGTTTTAGCGTCTCTGCCCAGTCACTTACTATTCAAACCTTCATAGCTCTGCTTGCATATTCAATTATTAAAACAACACTTCCAAGTTTAGAGAAGAAGAGAAGAAAACGTGTACTGCCATGTGTTATGCAAGAGATACTGATGCCTGCTTTGGAGCTTTTCACCTCGGATTTCTCGGACGTGTGCTAACCCCACCCCCACCCCTTTGCTGCAGACATTCTTCATTGGCTGACCCCTCTTACATGGTGGTGTTCAGTGGCAGTAGGTAACCAGATCTCTCTGGCCACCTGAACAAGAGCTCTTAAACTGATTCATTTCTTGAATTGATGTTTAACATGTGGATTACATTTCCTAATACAGTCACCCCAGATCTGCCTAATCCCTGCCCAATCCCATAGGAGAGCGAAGGACTGGCACGCTGTCCTTGCATTCACGTTTCTCTCAAACCCTGGACACGGGTTGATTCAAACCCACTGAGAATCAGTTTCCAGTCGTCAAGCAGGGAAAACCAGCTGAAGAAATGGTCTCGCTGTTCTTTATTAGTAGGAGAAAGAAAAGCACACAGGCAAATATGTGGTACAACAGTTCACTTTGGGAGGCCTGGGAACTAAGGGTGTGCCTATACTCCAGCTATTCTTTATATCTTATCTTTCTTTTATCTGTTTGGTGGGAAATCGTTTGGTCTTTTGTTTCTTTAGAAATGTGTCATCTCTGTCTTGAATAGTAAGGTTTCAGTCCTGGGCAAGGTGTTCTCTCTGATTCAACTTGACAAAGAAATCCATATCCACCGCGCTAGCTCCAGTGTATGGGTCAAGGAAAGATCAGGAAACAAAAAGCACTAACCCATCAAGGGACCCACAGCTCAAACAATGTGCTTGATTGTCGCTGTTCAAGGAACCTCCACCTAAAACCCAACCAGACAGCACACGCAAAGAGATCCGTTTGGATTTGTCTTGCTTCTTTCTACAGAATACAATCCAGTCTATAGGAGAGAGGTGTCAGTCTGCATCACAGGGTCTAACGCTGGCTCCATTCCTTAAGTCTAGTATAGACTCTAGCCCCCTCTTCACAAAGAACTTGTAACCTTTTAATGTTATGGATGTTTTTCCCCGTAGTCTGTCTTTAATTTATAAAATAGGGTTTGATATTCACAAAACTGGTTGTGACTGTTGTTAGCTTCTTAACCATCAAGCGAGTAAGGTTTTGTGAATATCGAATAACAGGGTGTCCCATAAGTCAGGGATAGTGGTGATCTCTCGGTCTCTTTCAGCTGTGAAAATACATTAAGCAAAGATGAACAAAGTCAGAACATTTTAATGTGTGGTGCACATAGTTGACAGGGATGGGGAGAACATCCTGAAAAAAAATATTAAAGGCACAATACATGACAATTGCCTATGATGTCTGATTTACAGTGAAAAACAGACCCAGATCTTGAAACAGCACTGTTAATAGGACTCCCCGAGTCTAGCAGAGGCTCCAGTCTAGAAAGGGCACCTCTGTGCTTATACAGGCACTGTCCTTCAGCAGCGCCCCCCTGATCTGCTGGAAGACTTGTCATTAGAATCAAGGGTCTGGGGTCTGCGACACTCGGACAGCCTCCTCAGCATCCTTTGCTGCAGCTGGATCTTGCCTCGTGGCTTCATGTTGGCATCGCACTCCTGCGCCTTCAGCCTGGCGTAGTAATCTGAGAACTTGTTGAAGAGGATGGAGATGGGCATGCCGTTTTGGATGATCCCGAAGGAGATGCAGCCGAATGCCACGATGCGGCCCAGGGCAGACTCTGGGACCGTGTCCCCGTACCCCACTGTGGAGATGCTGACCTGAAGAGGATGGAGAGGAAATAAAAGTCAGGAAAAACGTCAGTACTGGGGTAAGCAGTGTGACCTAGTGGTTAAAGCTGAGAGACTGGGAATCTGTGTGGCTTAATGGTTGAACCTAAGGGACTGGGAGGCAGCCTGGCTTAAGGGTTCAGGATGAGGGACTGGGATGCAGCGTGGCCTAGTGGTTTAAGTTGCACATGACAGTGCAGTTGCCTCATAAGCTGCAGTAAATGGAAAGCTGATCCAAGTAACAGTTCGCCGCAGTAGCTCTACCTGCCAGTGGCTGTCTGTCCAGTTTGTGTTAGTTTTGTATTGGACCCCACTGTGGTTTCTGAGCTATTCCTGACAGTGTCTCTAGCTGTGAGCCAGATTTCCACTCCCTGCAGACAACTGTTTGAGTAGAAATATTTATTCAAATTCAAAAACCTTTACAGGCGTAGAAGTTTATAGGCCACACCCTGTAATTATGTTCAGGTTTTACATAAAAAAGATAATTAATTGGTGATCTTTACTGCAGTTTCATAGTGCTTTTGTTCATTACCTAGTACAGATTTTGTTGAAGGCTTATTCTGTGCACATGAGTCTAGTGAGTTTTTACATTACTCACACACACACACACTGCCACCTGGAGGGCAGCTATAGTCACTTCTTCTCTTTTCATTTAATTTGACATTCTTTCCATAAATTATTTCTGCACATCACTTTTTGGGATCACCCCTAGAAGAGGCAAGAGCCATCGGAAGGGAGTTATGGGTTCAGACTGGGTAGCAGGGGGGACCCTCAGGGTAGCACGTTTAGTCTCATCTAAAGCTAGACTTCTCTGACCTGTCAATATGATCTTTATAGAATGAGTACTCACCGCAGCCCACCACCACGCATCAGGCATGCTGCTGAAGGGGGTGCTGGGGACATCGTGCTCCACAGAGTGCATGAGATCCCCATGCCAATGAACAAGAAGAGGCAGCACACCTGCTGGTAACACTGGCAGATAGTAAAGCCGAACGCTCGGAGTCCCGTGGAGTGGGGTGCCAGTTTTAGGATGCGGAAGAGCCTCATGAGCCGAATGATCTTCAGCACCTTGGTCGACTTCCTCACCTGCTCCATGGTCTCCAGGTCCTCATTAAAGTCCATGTCCATCTGGGTAGCATTTTTCTCAAAGGCTCTCTGGACGTAGAAGGGCAAGATGGCCACCAGGTCCACAAAATTCAGGGGGCTGAGCAGGAACTTCTTGATGTTGCAGGTGGAGACCAGCCCCATGAGGTACTCCGCAGTGAAGAAGATGAGGCAAATGGTCTCCACTTGGTGGATGTAGGCCTTCCCGCTGGAAATCTCATCCACCGTGTTGAGGGTCATGGTCACAATGGAGACAAGCAGGAAGAAGCTGGCCACAATGGCGAACGCTTTGGCCCAGGTGGAGGAGTAAGGGTTCTCTGAAAAGTTCCATATGTTCTTCCGAAGCTTCCCCAGAAACGTGCCTTCAAAGTTTTCATCGTGCTCCGGCTCGATCTGGACCAGCAGCTCTCGTTGGATCTTGAGATCCTCCGTTATCTCGTCTTTCTTCTCCTCGAAGAGGATCCGACAGCAGCAGGGACTATACTTTATGTGCAGACCCCAGTACTCCATCTCCTCCTCGAAATTCATCGGACACAGCTCCTCCATGATCCACAGCACCCTGCAGAGGTAGAAGTGGAAGATGTAGTGAAAAAAGGTGTGGTCCCGGTCAAAGAAGTACTCATTTGTGAGCACAGAGTAGTCATCACACAGCGCCAGCTTTTTCACTGGGTCCCTGCACAGGGCCAGGCGTCTGATGTGGCTGCAGGGATAACGGGCTGAATCCCTGCTGGAGATTTTGAAATGCCTGCCTCCAATGTTGAGGTTTATTATGCTTTGCTTAGCTCAAGGGGAAGTGCGGCACCCGTGCCGCTCGCAATCCTCTTCACCCCCCTCCTCATTCTCTTCTCGGCCACATTTGCGGTGCTCCTTCATGGAGGTCCACTGCTTCACGGAGCTGTCCAGGGTGAACGGGAAAGCATTATCGTCCTCCTCAAGGCTTTGCGAGAAGCTGCCAACGTCCCCGATCTTCAGATTAGCAAACAGGCTGGAGCGTCTCGTTTGAAGCTTCTTCATGGAGTTCCTTCTGGGAGCTGCCAGTTTGTATCGTTTCCTGGAATTTTTATTTTTTTTTTGCCTCCAAGATAAAACAACAAGAATGTAATTCTAATGTGCTTCTTACAAAAACAAGAGACCACGAGATTGAGTTTTCCACTGCTGCAGTTTTCCTTGTAGAGTATCCTGCCAGGCAGTTATGCCCCTTCTCAATCTCACCTTGCCCTCTGGTTCACTGTTGGCTTGTCTTCTGGCTGCAAGGAGAGAAACTGTTCTGCTTCAGTGCTGAGTAGCCAGGAGATGTTCCCCCTTCATCCTTCCCCTTCTGCTAGGTTAATCCCACAAATGCCATTTTCTTAAGTACAGTTATAAATAAAGTCTGTGAGGACTATTGTCAGGCTGACTGAAGGATTTGGTTCCAGGAACCAGCTGTTAACTTCTTAAGACTATTATCATCTCATCGAGCTCTGCACAGCTAACCTTAAACAATTAGCACGCATCCTGTATTTTACAGCATGAGTGAGTAATTGGCTTTCACTTTCTGCAGCATGAGTGTGTATGTAAAAAAAAAACCTCTTTAGAAATAAGGGCAAGTCAGTACAGTCCGGTGCTATGCTGCACAATACAGCACATTACGACATCATTTCATTGTTAAGGCATCCTGTCTCCATGATAAAAATATCCATGTTAAATAATTGCCTTGTGTTGCCAGAGAAACATTTTGGCCAGCAACAATAAAGAAGTTTTATGTTATGCCGATGATAGTAATAATAAATTAAATACACACATAAGATTCTCTGTGTATCGCCACCACCTCCCAGTCCCCTGCCTGACTGACTCACCTCTCGTGGTGCGGACTCAGGCCGGCTCTGTGGCACCAGGGGGTCCCGGGACTGCTTGAGGAACGTGGACTCATGCAGAGAGATGGATCTGATGGAGCTGAACTCCACTCTCCACCACCAGACCAAACAGCCGATCAACAGCAGGCACAGGACCACTGCAGACACAGGGGGAGAGGAGGGGTGAGCAGGGAATATATTTGGTAAATTGGCAAACCAAATGGGAGGAGGGCAAACCAGAGTTTGCTTTTTTACATATGTCGGAACTGTGTTACCTAGGTGATCAGAAATAAATTAAAAAAAAAAAAACATGTTTGTGAATTATCATAAGTTCTCAGTATAAATGAGCATGTGATTTTGTAAGCCACAACGGAGCCTGCAGATCACATTCAAACTCCCCCCTGCGGTCACCACACGGCAATGCAGGGCTGGCCAATCCCGCTCCTGGAGGGTCATTCCACTCCAGGTTTAACAGGTAACATGAGATCATGATCTACTGCAGGGTCTGGATGAAGGTTTAATTGGTTCAACTAAACAATTTAGAACAGGGTTGGAATAAAGACCAGGATTATCAGCGTGCAGCATTCGGAGTGAAAAACCCAATCTACCACATTACAGCCCATTGGTTTTTCCACCAAGATCTAAATATCACACTTGAAATGCTCTGCTATTACTGAAACTAGAACGGGTTGAACGAGGGCTGACAGATACTGCCTGAGGGTCTGGGTCTATGGGCTCCTGTACAGTAAGGGTTGAAACAGAAGAGAGAGCTTACTGATCAGGGCCAGGATGCTGAAGAAAGTGCCATCGGTACGT
>NC_054560.1:6969982-6994982 GCF_017654505.1 Polyodon spathula
ATTTGAGGACCAGTGTTCAGCACAGATTGTCTAGTTGCTTCAATGAAGCAGAAACTATGCAACTTGCACCTTTTGACTTTAGTCTGTCTTTTAGTCTCTTTCTTCAGGTTTTCTGACTCCGTTTCTCAAATAGAGAAGCAAAAGGGTAACCCTCTTTATTCGGACGGGTCTCGTTTTGATATCTGGGGTCCCTTTCTAATTCCTGCCCTTTGGTAGCCTTAAATTGCGCCTTTTAATGTTTGAAACCTGGGATATTAAGATTTTTGATTCTGTTCACGGTCACCAAAAACCTGTCCATTCCGCTCTTCAGAGCAACAGCGCTAGATTCCAGGATTGTTATTCAAGCTGTGAATGATTTGCACATCGAATGTTAGCTTTGTCGTTTCTTGCAATAACTCCACTGGTGCAAACATAATGAACGTTGATCCCCAGAAATGTAATTTTGCTGAAACTAGTCGCATTGCTTAGCATCACAACTCCTCATGCACTGGTTTTGCATTTAGACTTCGCATTTAGACCCCAGCGAGAGTGTTTCTGAGAATGAACAGCAGGGTCACACTCATATCTTCAGTCTACTAAACACTCCGCACTTATCCATTATAAACCAGATAGTGTTCTTTTGTACTCGGTTTTCAAGAAACACTTCATGCCTTAGCCATCTATAAAGGAGTATTATTGTACTGTATATTTAAGGTGGCTTATACAGACCATGGAAGCAAGAAATATTACACATGCAGGCCTCAGTGCAAATGGTTCACTTCCTTGAGCTTTGGCCATGTATGCAGATGCCTTTTAATTGTACCAGTCATTGCCTTAGTAACTGGACTGTAGTTGGATACCATGCGAGAATGTAGACTGGTAGCTGACATACCTCAGACTGCAGTCCATGTGTTTGGTAGCAGAATGAAGCAATGCACAAGGAGTCCGGTAGTAGAGGTGTATTATACTTAGGAAGGTGCTTTTTGAATAGTGTAGAAATGCTTAAAATAAATACATAAATAAAAACAACCTTCTCCTCTTACTAAAAGTAGGTACTTTTAAGTGACAAGCTTGTTTCAGTCAACACCTATAAGATGCAATAGATAGTTCTCATCTTTGACTGTTTTGTAGAATAAGATACACACCAAATATTTTCAGCAACTGCACATTTTGAATATGCATTGTGTTCCACACCAATAGCCTGCTAGTACCGGACCAGGTTGTGTTCCATCGTCGCACATACCAGGGCTGGCCTATTAGCCCACGATGCATACTTTAACATGGCAGTAAACGAACATGATCCTTTAATAATCTTGCCTGTCTGGGGGGGGGGGGGTCATAATGTGTAAGTGTATCCAAATATTGGCTTCAATAAAATACATGTGATGCCTCTTTCTGCTTTTCTAATCCTTTAAATTACTTTGCCCAAGTTCAGAAATAGTTTGTGGAAGTGGAAACCAGATGCTGCTATTAAACAAGGTCGGATCTGCTCATCCACACTGTCAGTTTCCTCCTTGTGATACTGGAGTCGCTCTCCTAAGTATTTTGAGAAGACACCGTTTGAGCAGCCTCTCCATTCCTGGTGTACCTTACGGGGTTAATGCATTACAAAAAAGTAGGACCAGGGTTTAACTGTTCCTGTACCATCTCTCATAGCCTTAAATCACTCCGACTTAAAACCACTGATCTCAAAGCAAAGCCAGTATTTTCTACATTATACCCAGAGTACACAAAAATATTACAAATACATCTTTATTTACTCATTATGAAGCAAGTCAAAAAAACTAAATTTACTACAAAAAAACACTGTTCTGGTGCATTATAGACATAGGACAAAAGTATATTTTTTCAAAACTGACAACACTAACAGCATTGGCTAGAACAACTACAAAACTTTTTGGATAAAAATGTATTGGGAAGGGGAAAAGAAATTAAAGAAACATCACTCACAAGTCCCTTAGCAAGTGCTACCCAAGCAATAATGATCTTTAATAGATTGCAGTCAAACCTTTTAAAAATATATTATATATATATATATATATATATATATTATATATTTATATTATATATATATATATATTATATATTATATATATATATATCAGTGATCACTAATGACATTATGTAGGGATACATGTATGTGTTAGTAAAATAATTTGTATAAATAGATAACTGACAACTTTGGACTGTTTGAAACCTGGAATCACGTTGTATTTAAGCGGAGTCGGAAGTTTGAGATGCATAAATTGGAGTTCGTTTTAGCATAAATGCAACCTTAATGTCTCAGCTCCAGTTTTCCCTGGCTGATGCAGTTAAAGAAGCCTTTGGTGCCGTCAGGGCCGTGTGGCTGGCGGATCAGTACGGAGAACGGTACAGTAGACACCAGAGAAATAGTCAAGACTATCCGTGACATCATTGCTTTAAATCCTCTGTACAGGTAATTGTGCTTTTAAATAAAACTGGAAGGTGGTGGCCAGACCTCCAGTCACTTGTGCGATTCATAATTAATTGCAATTACAATTACAAATGTGGTGCACTGCCATATTGAGTAACTGAACTAGGAATCCCTCCTTTCTGAATTTCAGTTATCATTTCCAAGCCCTGTGCTCTTGAAGTCCTGCACAGTGCTGGCCTGGAGAGATCTAAATCTGTGTTTCTGCCCTCAGAGAATCAGTGCTTCAGATGATGCAAGCTGGCCACAGAGTTGTGGACAACCCCATCTATCTGAGCGACATGGGGGCTGCCTTAACGGGGGCAGAGTCGCACGAGTTACAGGATGTGCTGGAAGAAATCAATGTGAGTAGAGACTTGAGGGGGAGCTAGATTAATGGCCAAGTTCCCTTTCCCTACTGGGAGGCGAAGGTATGTCCTTCAGGGGGTGGATAGGAGATCAGTCCATATATATTCTCTTTCCAAAGCTTGATATAATACATCTGTCGAAACCATGAGCTTATCTTTCTGGCACATAACTCTCACTTTGCGCTATAAAACTCTCTCACTGCAGTTGCTAGTACAGTCTAGCAAACCAGGGCTGAAGTGGCCAGCAGTGGAAACGCACCTTTTTTTTTTTTTTTTAGGTCCAGGTCCAGGTCCAGGTCAAGGGCCATTGACATTTGAGTGTTCTGAAGCTCTGTGCATTTCAGTGATGACCTCTGAGCTCCACAGTGAGCTGATTCGCTCCTGTCCTTTTGTTGTGTGTCTGTCCAGCGGTACCTGGTCCCTCAGTTGAGGACGCTGTGTGGTCTGGATAAGGAGAAGACGAGCATCACCCAGGAGGCGCTCTCTGTCCTGATCAAGCAGTACTGCCGGGAGAGCGGGGTCAGGAACCTGCAGAAACAAGTGGAGAAGGTGAGGCAGCAGTCCAGCCCTGGGCTCACTGACAGCTTGAATGTAATTCATAAAGGAGGGCTTCCTAGCTCCCTCAATATTGAGTTTTCTTGTTTGTTTGCTGATAGAGATACGTTGTCTCGTTGATCGCAGGTGTTCCGGAAGTCTGCCTACCGCATTGTGAAAGGGGAGGCCTCCTCTGTGCAGGTGACGGCTGACAACCTGGTGGACTTTGTGGGGAAGCCCATCTTCACTGTGGACAGGATGTATGACATCACTCCCCCGGGGGTGGTCATGGGCTTAGCCTGGACTGCCATGGGTAAGAGAGCAGCGTGCTTCTGGGTTAGAACGAGGGCTTCACCACTGGGGCCCATATTTTAAAGGGATGGAAGTAAGACTCCCATTGCACAGCAGTTTGATCCGGTCCTGGTTTTACTATGAGAAGACACACCTGAGCTTATTATCAATATGCTGTGGTTAATCAAGCTCCTAGTAAAAGCTGGGAAGTATTAGCGAGTGGGCCTCCTGATTTGTTCACTCCAGGGCAGGTTTACATGCTTTGAGACAGGAGGACATGCAGTAAAAGATCACCTGTAATATATGAACCACAGGGCAGTCGAGCAGGACTGTTTTTACTTTATTATGCGGATCTGACTGTTAGAGGCAGCAGAGCGGTGCAGTTAACACCCCCCGCCCTCTCTGTTGTACAGGCGGCTCGACGCTGTTCATCGAGACCTCTCTGCGCAGGCCAAGGAGCAGGAAGGACCCGGATGGGGTGAGGGAGGGCTCCCTGGAGCTGACGGGCCAGCTGGGGGACGTGATGAAAGAAAGCGCCAAGATCGCCTTCACCTTCGCCAGGGCATTCCTCATGCAGGAGCAGCCCGACAACGACGTCCTGGTGTCACCCCACATACACCTGCACGTGCCAGAGGCAAGGGGGTGGGGGGTGGGGGGGGAGGGTGATGCTTGGGGGTCCATTACGAGAGGTGTCAGAGACCCCTAGACTGTTGCCACTAGGAATGTGACGATTTGCTCCACAGCATGCAGACAATTTTAAGACAGACTTCTGGATCACCTGCGATCAATCAGATATCGGTGTTACAATTTTAAGACAGACTTCCGGATCACCTGCGATCAATCAGATATCGGTGTTAACAACCGAGAGGTGCTTATATTTCTGCATGTAGGTGCCGTGTCATTATAATGCTGTGTAACACTGTACAGCATCCTGATGACAGACCGAGCATTTTCATACGCTTTTGGTCAGGTTTGTGTTTTGTGATTGTCACTGCGTCTTTCCAGGGATAGTGAAAGGTGTTGTACAGGGAAGGTTCGTAAGCTGTCCTGCTAAGTGCCTGCTGCTGCTGTTCTTGTGTTTCCGGGGCGCTACCCCGAAGGACGGCCCCAGTGCCGGCTGCACCATCGTCACTGCTCTGCTCTCCCTGGCTATGAACACGCCAGCCCGGCAAAATGTGGCCATGACCGGAGAGGTGTCCTTGACAGGCAAGATCTTACCGGTCGGGGGCATCAAGGAGAAAACCATTGCGGTGAGCCGGCAGTTTACCAAACCAACAGCAAACTCCAGGATACACACGTGCCAACATTCAAGAGTAGTCTTTTCTCAAGTACAGTTGGACTGGACTGAGATCAAAAATTCATAATTATCATAGAATACTGACATAGTGGTTGGTTCAGTTTGTATATTCAAAAATGAATTCAGGCATCCAACTGTTCAGGTCTTTGCAAGCTGGAGGTATTACACTTCTGTTAAAACGCAGGATAAAAACCTCACGACTGCTCCTCTAGTTTAACTTGTTCTGACTTACTGAGTGAAAGTGATGATCTAGTACCCGGTTTTCCTTCTGTTCAATTATCTTTTTCTGTCCCCGCAGGCCAGGCGAGCAGGAGTGACCTGCATCCTCCTGCCAGCAGAGAACCAGAAAGACTTCTCCGACCTGCCTGCCTTAATCACCGAGGGCCTGGAGGTGCACTTCGTGGAGCACTACAGTGAGACCTACAACATCGTCTTCCCCAAACAGGGACCAGCAGCTCGTTTGACAGGTTGAGCGGTTTTGTGTTGGGGGATCACAGGTGTTCAGTTAGTGATGGTTTTCCATTTAGACCAGGAATCGCAAATCCAAATTAGACAAGCAAGTACCAGTGGTCGAGGTGAGCTAGTGTCTTCTGGTTGTTTCAATTGAGCCATTACTTCTCTGCACCAGTTATTGGTTTGATTAGTCCAGATCTTTTGCCATTGATGAAATCTATAAAACCTGCAGGATTGGGGCTCCCCAGGACCAGGGTTGAAGACCCTTTCAAGAAAAGTGCAGTAAATGTAAATTTATCTTTCAAAATGAATGGCTGTTATTCAGTGTGATCATGCACTCCCACCATTGGTGACCCGTCCCCGCCGCTCCCTTCTTTTAAAAGCTGACTGGAGATCTGCTTTCCTCCCAGAGAAGATAACCGATGTCAGGATTCTGAGGAAAAGGACAAATATCCTGGAGAATACAAGGGTCGCAGATTATTGCTGCTAAGCAGCCCTGACCTGATGCTTCACGTCTGTGTGAAAGTTATTCACTTTTGTACAAAACCGTTTTCTCACATGGTTTCCTTTTAATAATGCGTATCAACCATCTATTAAAATATGTCTCTAATTTAACATATGCATGTGTTGGCTTTTCTTTGAATACTTTATTGATCTTCAGACGAGACCCAGCCACACGGCGACTGCGTTTAACACAGATTACAAAGCAAACAGATTTGAGTATTCCATCCCCAGGAATATTTGTAAACACAATGTAATCTCACTAGCTTTACTCGTGGTAGAACAGAAGATACAAATCCCAAGTATAAATAAATCAGTCATTTACATCAAAATACAGATCACAGCCTGCAGTCTTCCCCCTGAATAATCTTGCACACCATGCAAGGCTGTAGCTCAATGTAAACTTGTTCCAATATCAAACTGGGGTTGCCACCAGTTCAATCTGCAACCAGACTTTAAACAAAAATCAGATTACATGATAAAGAACTTCTATTTAGCAAACTTGTTCCTTATTTTAATTGAAGCTTCAAGAGTAAACAGCATTGAATATACACAGTAACATACAAGGCTGGTTTCACAGACCCAGATAAGCACTAATCTTGGGGCTGCTACCTTACCTGAGGTAACATTAGCTAGTCCAAAACCATTACTACTGGTGTCTGCGAAAGCAGACAATGTAGATTTACAAAGACAAACCTTTTCCAAATGCAACTTCTACCATCCTCCAGGATAGATGGCTATTGCTTACCAAACTCACCCTGATGTAGCTTAAAATTATTTCAATAAAGCGACAGTGGACTAAACACATGGTTTTTACAAGTTTTATTTGACAGCAGCGTTACACAGCTTAGTCCTTCTTGGCAGCCGCCTTTCTCATTGCAGCCAGGACGTTGCTCAGCTCCTCCCTCTTTCTCTTGGCGCGGATGTGAGTTCCGACCTAAAAAGAGGTTAAGAGAGTGGGTCAGGACCAGTTTAAATGAAGGCATAAGAACACTGCAGCCCAGAGTGTGTGAGGATGGATGTATAGTTAGGTGACCGTTTCAAAGCAGTTCTTAGTGTTGATGACACCGCGCTTGTCTGAAACCAGTACGGCATATTTAGACTGAGCTACAGCGAACAAACCTTTTGTAATAAATAAATAAATCTCTTCGAGAGGAAAGCATGTTCCACACAAAGGGTTTTTTTTAAATACAAAGGTGACACACATACCCTTTTCTTGATGAACTTGAGGGCGCGCTTATCCTTAGAGACCTTCAGCAACTCCATGGCGCGTCTCTCGTAGGGGGCGAAGCCGCACACCTCGCGGATCATGTCCCGAACGAACTTGGTGTGCTTGGTCAGGCGCTGCAGATAGAACAGGACAGCCGTTAGCACACTCCCCGATATCCAGGCTAGGAATAAAAATCCACATGCACACTGGAGCCTGCAGCTCCACAATCCTAGAGCAAGTCAAACTGCAAAACGATCTGGTGATCTTGAATCAAGCAATGCTTGAAAATAGTTTACTTATTTGTAAACTGGGTTTTGATCATCTTGTATTTTTGTATTGCGTTAAGTTTCCTATCTATGTATATTTTATAATGCATGTGTGTTTTGCTTTGTCAATTATGGCAGGGCAACTTCTTTAACTTCACACAAATTGCTTTAAAATTTCAAAACACATTTAATTAAACAAATCACGACTGAAGGAGTATTCCTGAATAGCAATTCCGGTTCCATGAGCGTATTCTGCACTGCGCAGCATTACAAATACTGGTATTCAGAATGGCAAACGAATGCCCTGCCATGCATTTAAGCTTGGGTCCAAGTTCACAGCGGCACCCTCGGCTCTCACCCCTCGTCTGCTGCTCTGCCTGGGCTTCATCACGTTCTTGGTGGTAGGGTGGCCTTTATTAAGGCCAACGGCCATAGGATACCTGATCGCCATGTCTGAAAGAAAACACACAAACGCTTCAGTAAAGAGAGCTGAGCAGCCTGTACCATCGCTCGTGATGTAAGCCGACATGCTGGTACCTGGGTAACAAACATTTTAGACAAGCGGATCTAGAGAACAGCATGTGTATTCACTTGGGATGATCACATCAGAGCTAATATCCAGACTCCCTATTTCACCTCACTGCAATACCAAGTCACCTGGCTGGGGTAATAGAGCATTGCGTATATAACACTAGCTTTGCAAGGCAACTTATACACAAGGTTTTCAAACACTGCCTTAATCTGGCAAGGTATACTGCTAACTAGACACGCACCTGACAAAAAAAAGTAATGTCATTATGGTATCTGGCTTAACTTCCGCTCTATTTAAACATGCCCACGTCCCCAAACGAAGAGTCTTCAACATGCAATCGTCTGGAACAAAAGCCCTTAAAAAAAAAACACACCTGTGCTGATTAACGATGCCACCTGGTTTAGAAACAAATAAACCAAACGCTTTGGGACAGGAGACCAATCAAGTGTGTTTTGTATGAACCGCAAAAAAAAAAAAAAAAACTGCTCGACTAGACAGGGATTCGATTTTAAACAAACGCTCCAGTCTAAGGAAGAGATTCAAAATCATCTTGCGGGGTCCCTGAACAGAAACGACCTTAATATTGTCGCACAGGAGACGCTGCAGGATTTAAATTAATAACTACACGTCTAGCCATGATGTAAACCCATGAAGACCCTGTCATCTTGCACAACAGACCCGGTATAGCATATTTAACACAAACGTGACACCTAGTACTTCACACAGCACCGTATTCGCTACATTGAAATATTTTGCTTTAACACGTCTGCGTTGCAAACCGGTATTTTAACCATAAAACAGCTGACTGGGAGTGCGCAGCATGCAATAAGCTCTTAATCGCGCTGCTGACTTCATTATCTGTCCAAGTGCGTGCTTTCTATGCAATCCGAGACAGTTTTCACCCCCCGTATAAATCTGGTCGCTGGATAAAGGAAATAGCGAGAATCTGCACAATACAACCCTCTCGCAGAAACCCGGGGCTCGCATTTGCAACCCGCGTCGTTTCCTTGCGCGGAAAGGGGAAGATGTTCGGGATTTTGATCGGATTTCAGGACACTCTTCCTCCCAGCACTGCGCTCTTACCTGCTCTCTCTGATGGCGGACACACGGGGAAGGACCCGACGAAGACAGAGGGCCGGGAAGTCAACCCGTCGAAAGAAGTGCGCGAAAAAACTGAAGGCGCCCCCTAGCGGTCACAAACACCCTCACACTTTAATGTATAGGCTTGCAATGTGCACTAAATTACCTTATTTTAAATTTGCAGAACAATGTATTGCAAATAATCGCATACATGTAATATAATCAAATTACATAAATACAGCCTTTTTTTTTTTTTTTAAAGAACAATGTATTTGGTAATTATAATGAGTTGAATCTTGTGGTAAATACTAAATGCCCACATTGTGGATGATAGCGGTTCGAGCCCTTAAGAACTGGATTGGAAACCTGCAGCGCGGCTTGCCCGCCGTGTTAACGGGGATAGAACAGTAGCTTCTATGTATCACTTCCTGTCACTGTTGATTTTGTCTGCAAACTTTATTTTCTGCACATCTGCTGTTGGCACGCAATTAAATCCACAGCTGTTTTTTTTTTTTTTTTTTAATGCAAAGGGCGCCTGAATTCAAATACAGTCCTCCCGTTAAACCGGTGTTTCTTTTCAATACTAGCTTCCCTAAAATAATATTCTGTTTTATCTTTGTCTTTGTGTTTTAATTTGAATATAAATGAATGCAAGCATCTGCCAGCAGCGGTTAGTTTGTGGTATGTTTGACGGGGAGCCAACATTTAAAAACGACACCGAATTGCATTGTGTTATATGAAGTCTGGACAAACTGGCCGCTCTTCTTCACGAATCAAGCCACGATCAATTTTCTCGCTGCTGCAAACATGCAACCTTCAATATTTATCAAAGGTGCATTCAAAAACGTGTGTGCGCCACGTCAGCGCCTGTTTATTTGTTAAACTGCTCGCTTTTAAAAAAAAAAAAAACGCTACATGCAAAACAGTCTCATGGTATCGATTGCGCAATTTTGTAATGCAATGTAATTATTATTATATTTGAGCCCCGGTCTGCTGTGGATTGCAATCAACTTTCAGACAGAACAGGTTGGCAATGAGTAAGGATTCTAGCATGCCGAACTAATAGTGTGATAAAAACACGTTCTCCTTTATATTAGTGGCCAGGACAAAAGATCCACTGTGTGACTTAAACCCAGCCAAAATGGTTCAGACCTCAAAGCAACGCAGAGTAATTGTGTAAATCACACTGATGGCAACGGGGTGTGCTCCCGAGGTATTGCGAGTCTTGTTGCAGCGAGCCAACGTTTGAATGCAAAGAACTACAATTCCCAGAAGGCGGCGCGCTGACGTGTTTTGGCGCGCCTTGCCGAGCCTCTTTCGTCGTGCTTACGGGAGGAGACGGCGGTTGTATAATCTGAAGAAGCGCGGTGCAAATGAATTAGATACAGGCGTTAAACATAAATAGAGAGAGAGAGACAGAGAGAAAGAAAAAGAAGCAAACCCGAGACGGGGAATTCCGGAATTGCTTTTTCCCCAGGTGTAATTTTTTTAACGAAGCGATGGCGACCCCGAGCCGCTCAGCCGCCGCTGCTCCCCGGCAAGGAGCCTCCAGCACCCCGCTGTCCCCGACCCGCATCACCCGGCTGCAGGAGAAGGAGGATCTGCGCCACCTGAACGACCGCCTGGCCGTCTACATCGACCGAGTCCGGGCACTCGAGCTGGAAAACGACCGGCTCATGGTTAAGGTTTCCGAGAAAGAACAAGTCACCACACGCGAGGTAGATCTATTAGAATTTTCTGTCTGTGGATTTTATTTATTAATTTTATTTCACATGTCGGTATTTGTATAATAAATCGATACCTAATACTTCCAAGTGTGTGTGTGTGTGTATATAATTTCACATTATGGTTCAAGAAAATCTGAGGGCGGGCAATGCATGCATGTTTGCACTAACAGTCTTTGTTGTGTATATGAACTGTTCAGTTCCCCGCAGTTATTCAAAAACGAGCCACTCCAGCCCTATATGATTTTCTTTGTAGTCTCGTCTGTCTTTGTATAATGCTCTATAGAGTTGTACTTTTTTTGCTCTGTATAACGCGGAGAGAGAAGGAGAAAGCCGGCAGGGTGGATGGGTTTGATTTTCGTCTTGTTGTGTTTAGATTGGTACTCGATTGATACTCACCCACCCACAAACGTAAAAGATCTGAGTGTTTGACTTTCGTGTTAGTAATTACCATGATGTCAGTCTCATTTACAAAGCCTTTCCTGTGCAAACTGCCCAGGGCGCTGTGCAAAAAAAAAAACAAAAAAAAACAAACAAATTAGACAGCGAGCCGAAAGGAGTCCGATCTGCTCCCCGGTGAAACGCCCAGTCAAAGGGATGTGTTTGGGGGTTGCATTTCAAATGCCTGCACGCAGGAGTTGCTTTCGTCCCATCAGCGTCCCATCCCATGTTGAAAAAGTTTTAGTATCCTGGCTGAGCCGGGGCGGGCTTGATCTCTACTGAATTGCTGGCATTGCAGGTCAGTTTTCTGACTCCGTGTCTCACTCGGCCATGCAACATGTTGTGTACTTGAAACCCGAATGCAGTGGGCAACATTGTGCGCTAGTTTGTTATAAGCTGGCCCTTGTTTGATAGTAACTTTCATGCGTTTCTTTTGCCGTTTGTGGCGCGCTACCTCTTCTCCTTGGCTTTAGTTTTTGCTGAATCTCTACCCGACTAATCGACAACCCTTAAAAAAAACTGATTTTAATCCTATCATTGCCAAGACGGGCGCCTATTATTATATAATTTTGTCCTTTTTTTTTTTTTACCGCAGCTAAAAAGCTCCCTTTGCATATGGGATTGTCCGCTGGACGAGAGGAGGGAAAATGCTTCTAGTGGAAAGCACGATGCTTGTCGCGCTCAAAACTTATGAAGGGATTTAGTAGTATGACTTCATTTTATTTTTGTTACTGTATTGTTATGAGCTTTTTTTTTCCCCCATTAGAAGGCTTCAAGTTTGCGAACGGTTTTGAGACCTGACAGTGCCTTTGCTAAGATCTACTTGGGTTTTACTTGACGGTTTGTGTTGCAACGGAGGATTATAACAATCCGCCATTTGCACAGCAGCCTTCAGCATATAGAGCCCTAGTACAGCCCCCTGATTTCACCCTCCTTCACTGCACACATTGCACACTGTCCACCCAACCCACATTTAGCTTTTGGCTCTGCTCCAGTGTTAATAGTAAAGCCGTGATTCTTGCGTTTTGTTTTTCTAGGTGTAACCGTGCCTTTGACTGTGAAATCTCCTGTTTTCTATTATATTTCCTGTAACTCTCACTGCAGTTGGACAGTTATTTTTTATATGTCTTTTTCTAAGACTCATAAAACCTTTTAACACCTATATAAAGTATTCTGTTATTAAGCCTTGACATGTATTTGCATATAAAGGTGTTGCTATTTCATGTAAGTGTATTTTAATAGTACAGATTAACAGGACAAAAAATGCTCTTCTGTGATTAGGTTGGCAGTTTACTCTGCTCTTGCAAGTCTGACGTACAGATGATTGACTCCAGAAGGGAGGTGAAGCGAACTCCTGTTTTGTTTTTGTGGAAGGGGTGAAGGGGAGTGTTAAGTGCTTTGTTTTTGAAACCCAGCAAAATGAGAGTGCATCTGGTTTTTAGATTTAAATGTTGCTGTCTACCATGCCTGGTGAGATTGTTGCATTGTAAAGCAGTGTGTGGTGTTGTGTGCGTGCGTGCATGTTGTGTACAGCCTCTCTCAGAAGTGCATGCTTCTCCCCTCCTAGGTGACCGGGATCAAGTCCCTGTATGAAGGGGAGCTGGCCGATGCCCGTCGTATTTTGGACGAGACAGCCCGAGAGAGAGCCAGGTTGCAGATTGACCTGGGGAAGGCCAGGTCTGAACTGGAGGAGGTCACCAAAAAGTAAGAGTTCAGTACAGTGTAGGGGTAGAATACGAATATTGGGGTGCATGTGGATATGGGGGGTTTAAAATAAGAGACAGTAAAATGAAGAAGGAAAGAATGTACCCTTACACGCTGAATGCAGTAATTACACGTCCTTTTCTCTTAAACAATATCCAGCATAGCTTGCTTTGATATTTTCCATGCTTCTGTTAATGTACTGTCTGCAGTTGCATTCTCATGCCCGGTGAAGATCGCGGGCAATGATTGCACACGTCGTGCGGGATTCGTACTGCAATAGGTTATCTTTGAATTAGCCAACACATTCTTTGTTTTTACCTGTGAGAATAACACATTCACAATGGAGAATGTTCCGTTTCAGTCAATACTGAGATCCTTGTACCCAGGTAGATCCTGGTAAGTGCTCGTTCCGATAGGGCTGGTTGAATTGGCTGTTGGGATGGTTGGTTATAAGAAGGGGAAGTTGCAGTGAAGTCAGCCTGTGTGTTGAAGTGGACACGCCCTGTGTGAGTCACCCTCATGTACGAGTCAAGTTATGTTTAACAGTGTATAGCCCCCACAGGAGTTGCCATGCAAGATGAAACCATGGCTGTTAGTTTGGTTACCATGACACTTTTTTTGTGTGTATGTGCTGTGGGTGTGGAGTGAGGCATTTCCTCTGCTCAAGAAACCCCTTGCAAATGAACCAGCTCAAACCTGAAAAAGAAAAGTCCTTTCAGAAAATGAGTCAGAGCAGAAGCCACATGTTATCGTACAGTTTACCCCATTGCTAAGGAAGTGCAATGCGCAGTAAATTTAGCTGTCTGTTCCTGGTTTGGCATGGTTTAGGATTGAATGGCCTCGAATCCCTGGTACAAAAGCACTTTCCTTTTTTTACACTCCCTGTTATCAACGTATAACCATCTTTTAATAATAAAAAAAAAAATCAATACCTGTCAATACTATAATAGCTGCATCACATAATCTATTAAAAACAGACCACAAAGTCTAGACATTTCCTTTCTCAGTTACAAGAAGAAAGATGGGGACCTGGCAGCCTCTCAGGCTAGGTTTAAAGATCTCGAGTCTCTGTACAACAAGAGTGAAGCCAAGCTCAACGTTGCCCTTTGTGAGAGCCGCTCCCTGGGGGAGGAAGTGGCTGATCTGAGGGCTCAGCTTGCCAAGGTAGGACCACAGTTTGCGGAAGTAGGCAGGTTTTGCAGGGCTTCTCCTCCTGTGCCTCCAAACCTGTGTTTTTATCAGGAACGCCCTGAAATACTCCTGCTGCAACACCTGGACAGGATGTGCATGTTGCATTGACAGTAGATCTCTTCAGAGGTGTTGAGGGTTCAGTACTCTTGAGGGGGGGGGGGGGGGGGGGGGGGGGGGGGGGTAGTGAATGCTGCTTGGTGTGTTTCGATGCACTGAGCCTGTGGGAGAGCTTGAGGCAATTAAAGCATGCAGGTTACTTCATACCTAGCATGTTTCTATAGCATGATCAGGTTATCAGTTTCCAGACATATCTTCTGTCGCTGTAGTTGTGCATTCTGCAGCATTGCAGTGGTTTCTGTGCTGGTTTGCCACCCCTGTTTTGTGTTCTCAGGCGGAGGGTGCCCATGAAGTGGCCAAGAAGCAGCTGGAAGCAGAGACCCTGCTGAGGGTGGATCTGGAGAACCGCTGCCAGAGCCTGTCTGAGGAACTGGAGTTCCGCAAGAGCATGTTTGAAGAGGTGCGCGTCTTCCACACTGTCTGTGCCGCCCTCGACACTTAGACTCGCTGCAAAGGGGTCGCGTGCACTGGTGAAGATGAACGCACTGCCTCTGTGTTGGCATGTGAATCCACATTGTTTCCTGTGTGCGAGTGCTTGTGTGTTAATGCTGCGTTCTTCGTTCATCCATCAATCAGTCTTTATTTTATATAGAGCTTTTCATAGTGGACCAAATCAAAGCACTGTACAAGATGCAGTAACATGAAAATCTGTAATTTAAATACAGAGAAATACATGATACAATAAGAAAATGCATAAAACATTAAATACAATGGAAAGTGCATAATACTTGAAATAGTACATTAAACAGCAACAGAGCAGCTAATAGCAGATATCAGTCTTAAAGAGCATGGAAAGCAAGAGAGAACAGGTGGGTCTTTCATCCAAAACTGTGTCGTGAATGACAGAAGTTCAGAGCAGTAGATAAACCTTTAAACAAGAAGTCACTTAGAAACTCTTGTCTACGTGACTCAGCAGCTCTTTGTTAATGATGTGGTGAATCTTTGAAGTGCACACTGTGTTTGAGTGTGTGTGTGTGTGTGTGGGTTCTCTGTGTGTGTGTGCACAATGTTGGGTTCTCTGTGTGTGTGTGTGTACAATGTTGGGTTCTCTGTGTGTGTGTGTGTGTGTGTGTGTGTACAATGTTGGGCTCTCTGTGTGTGTGTGTGTGTGTGTGTGTACAATGTTGGGTTCTCTGTGTGTGTGTGCACAATGTTGGGTTCTCTGTGTGTGTGTGTGCTCACTCCCATGTTGATCTGCGTGCTTGTCGTGTCGATGCTGGACCCTGTGTTTGTCTGTGTGTCCTCCCAAGCGCACTCTGAATTTTTTTTTTTTTTCAGGAGGTGCGTGAGGTCCGGCACAGTCACGAGAAGCGCCTGGTGGAGGTGGACAGCGGACGGCAGGCTGATTACGAGTACAAGCTGTCTGAGGCTCTGCAGGACCTGAGGAAGCAGCACGACGAGCAGGTGGCAATCTACAAGCAGGAGCTGGAGAACACCTTCCAGTCCAAGGTGCGTTACATTGCATCTCAACACCAAATACTACCTTTGACTTTTCACATAGGCTGCTGTGCTCTAACACCTTGAATTTCAATAGGGGTAACTATAGCTGTTGCTTGAATGTTATTGATGCATCTTAGTATTTAGTGAAATGCCGGTTCCTTTTTTAATGGTTAAAACCTAGTGAAGATCTCGATAGCGATGCACAGGAGACGATGAATCGATTCGATCGTGAACTGTTACTCCAATATGCTTCCAGTGCATCACTGCTGGTTTCAGTGGTCTTACATGGGGTTGCTTGTCTCTCATTAGGCAGTGTGTTTTGGAAAGCGGTGTTCAAACCATTGTTTCTGTGTTTCCATTAAAAGCTGGGGAATGCCAAGATTAGCTCCGAGCAGAATGACAAGGCTGTGTGCGCTGCCCGCGAGGAACTGCAGGAGGCGCACATGAGGATCGAGAGCCTGGGTTACCAGCTCTCCTCCCTGCAGAAACAGGCAAGGCTGCTTCTAGTCACTGCATTTAAATATCTGTTCCCTTTTCTTAATGACTTAAGTTTTTGTACGTATGCACAGTTAAAGACTAAATATCATCTTGGTGACAGCTTAGGATTTCTGCTTTTAATATGACCTGCAATAAACAAGTAACCCAAATGCTGTTGAGTCCAGGTCAGTGCTGCGGAGGAGCGAGTCCAAGAGATGGAGGACTTGCTGGCCACTGACCGGGACAAGTACCGCCGGCTGCTGGACTCCAAGGAGCGGGAGATGGCGGAGATGAGGGACCAGATGCAGCAGCAGCTCGATGAGTACCAGGGGCTGCTGGACATCAAGCTGGCTCTGGACATGGAGATCAGTGCTTACCGCAAACTGCTGGAGGGAGAAGAGCACAGGTACACACGAGGCAGAGCTCCACTGTGCAGCTACTGCCACCCTGTAGAAAACTCACTCTGCTGCATCAAGTCCAGTGAAACCTGCTGAATAATGTTGAACTAGCATGTTGAACTGCACACCGTATACTTCAACGATAACGGACATTTCGAAATCTAACATAAAAATCTGTACTATTATTATGGCTTCCGATAGACTCTCTTTTGTGATATAATTTTGTAGTTTCTTTGATTTTACATAATGTTAAATAAAACATTTAAGTTATGTTCAGATAGTTTTTATTTTATTTTGAATTGTCAATCCTAAAGCTGATGTAAAACTTTTAGCCATAGCTGTACGTTTCCTAGATCTTTTACCAAGGTCTCGATTTGACTTTTTCTTTTAATCTGTTTTTTTAGTACTAACACTTCCACTGTTTTTACGAGCCTCCTTTTTAAAACCTTGTCCCTTATGCACAGATTAATCCAGTCTGTCTGGTATAACTGCCTAATATTTTTCTGGCACTTATTGTTATTCACCAATAGCTGTTGGTTCCAGTTCTTTGCTATTCAGATATGCATGATATTAAAAACTCTCCTCCTGTCCACCTTGCAGGCTGAAGCTGTCCCCCAGCCCCTCCTCCAGAGTGACAGTGTCTCGCGCCACCTCCAGCAGTCTCTCCAGTGCCACCCGCTCCTCCCGGGCCAAGCGGAAGAGGATCGAGGTGGAGGAGTCCTCCGGCAGCAGCGGCATAAGCAGTGGCGGCAGCAGCAGCGAGGGCAGCAACGTCCAGATATCTCAGAAAGCAGAGTCTTCCGGGGAAATCAGCATTGAAGAGATCGACCTGGAGGGGAAGTCTGTGTGTGTCAAGAATAACGGAGACAAGGTATAGAGACTTAAACAGAATAGCTTATATTTAATGTAATGTCATTTCCATCTGCAACAAACTGTCTGATACAAGTGTTACAAATAAAATAAGCTTTTCATTCATTGCTGCATTTACAGCCCATTTATTGATTTGCCTAAACCCACACTCCTCCCTTTTCCCAGGATCAGTCTCTTGGTGGTTGGAGACTCAAGAGGCAGATTGGAGATGCAGATGAAATTGCCTACAAATTTACTCCTAAATATGTCCTCAAAGCTGGCCAGACTGTTACGGTAAGCTGGGTCAGCAGCATGCATGTGCAGATAGCAAGCTGAAATGGGGCAGACAGCATAATCTGGTTTGTTGGACTAAGTAGCCAGAGCTGTGTTGTGAATTTGTCAAGACTGCACTGGGTTTGTTATTGGCTGGTTTCACAGACCCTGACGTTACCAGAAGGTAGCCCAAAAATCAGTGCTGATCTTTGGGACTGATGTGAATTGGGACTGTATTATAAACTGTGTGAGCCCAGTGAGGGGTGTTATTGCTCAAGGTGCTTCCAGTTCATTGAATGGTTCTCACTGCTGTCTCTCTCTCAGATCTGGAGTGCTGAGGCCGGGGTGTCTCACAGCCCCCCCTCCGACCTGCTGTGGAAGAGCCAGAACTCCTGGGGCACTGGAGACAACATCCGCACTTACCTGGTGAACTCTGATGGACAGGTAGGCCACCAAGACACCCTGACTAGAAAGAGAGCATTCATATCCGTCCAGACAGACCCTCTGCAGTCTCTGACACCCTCCTGTTCTTTCCCTGCCCAGGAAGTTGCAGTGAGGACTGTAACTAAGTCCATCGTAGAAGTGGAGTATGAAGATGACGAGGAGGCAGGCTATGGAGAAGAGGATCTTTTCCACCAGCAGGTTGGTAGTGTTGTCGGAAGGCAGTGGAGAGGCGGTTACACATCACTGCTGGCCCATGTGCTGGTGCTGGAAAACGGGGGGGGGGGGGGGGTGTAGGAAAGCTACTAAGCTTAAGCCCAACTAACTAAACAGAATAGTGATGGGATTGGGATACAGTGGCTAAGCTTGACAACGTGTTTATGGTTTGATAGGTCTGTTAACTTTTGAAATACAATACAAATTGGGTTCTCTGGTATGTTTTGTTTAATAAAAGAGCCAAGCACAAAAAGTCACAGTGGGGTGGGGGTGGCAGGGGGGGGGGGGGGGGGGTGGGGGGGGGGGGGTGGGATCTGGTCAATTTTAACTGACTCCCCCCCCACCGTCCCCCCTAGACCATTAATGGCAGGGGGGGAGCAAAAAATTCCCTCTGGGCTTCTGTGTCAGGTTTCTCACAAGTTAGTAAACTTTTACAGTCCAAAGAGTGTTCAATCATGTGAAAAGGACCTTCAAAAATCACCTTTTTTATAAAAGTTTTTTTTTTTTTTTTTAACATTTGTTTTTTTTTTCTCCAGAGCCACTAAATATTTTTGTTTTATTTTGTGTTCAACCTGGTCAACCATGGTCTATTTTTTTATATATATTTTTATATATATATAATGCTGAAATATCGGTTAGGCTTTTTTTTTTTTTTCTTTCCAGAGACAATTTTTGTTTTCATGAACACTATATTGCAATGTGTAGTTAGAGATTTGGAAGGGGGCAGGGGTTATCAAAACAAACTAGATTTAGTTTTATTTACACATAAATGATTTCCCTAAATCAAATATAAAAAAGAAACAAGGCACTTGGCTAGAGCTTAGTGGGCAAGACACAGATACCAGAATAAAACTGACGTGCACTGCTGCAGTGGGGCAGGGAGAAGACTGTCTCTGCTGGATCCCATTGCTTGGTGTCCAGGTGAATTGGTATATTTTAATGCTGCAGTACAGTTTATTGTCCAGTAGATGCCACCATTATAGACGGCGATTTCTGTCTGCGATGTTCAGGCAGGGCTTCATGAAATTACAGCAGTTTAAACTGTAGGTCTGGTCTCATTGATGTAATGGGGCTACCTGAATCAGGGTACTATTAATTGCCAATGGATCTGCTTGCTTTGCTGTTCTAAGCTCTGGTCAACCCTCCAGCAGATTAGATGGACAGTTTGGGGAAAGATTATAACAGTGGCTTATGGAAGTTATCAGTGATTCAATAAGGATATATAGAATGTTGCTGAACGCTGTCAAGTAGAGGCTCACTAAAGTGGCTTTAGTTAGTAGATTGGCTTTGCTGATATTATAAACAGGGTAGAGAACTGGGATCTCTATGCTGTGTGAAAACAGCAGTGTGGGGATTCTGAGCTAGCATGACCTGCACCCCATTTCGGGGCTCTAGGGTTTAAATCAGTGTGGGGTGATTTGAATACAGTCAGCGAATTTGAAAACCTGTATTTTACAAATCATCTTTCTTTTTTTTAAATAAGCTCTAGTTATCTGCTGTACCTAAATTTAAAAATGAGAAAACGTGTTCAGAGTGGGAGTATTGTTGAACCAATCATGACGGGCAAGTTTTAATTGTTAACTTTTTTTTTTTTATAATTACAATGTAACAGAAAAGCTGCCTTGCACATTCTTTGCAAGTAGTTTACAATCCAAATGGAATGGTTGTATATCCAAAGAAAGTGAAGAAGTGTCTAATGAAAGCAGATAAACATTCTGATTCAGGTGTGACCTGGCTTCCCGAACTTGCATTGTTAGTAACAAATGTTCCTGTTCTTGAATTGGCCAGTAGCTTGGTTAGAAATGTCTTGTGAAGATCCCATATGTTTCATGTGGGGTGTTTCTGCAGAGGATAAGCCCTCTCGTTCAAGTGGTTTCTAGTGTTGTCTAATTTACAGCAGGTTAACACTGTAAAATGTTTTGCAATATTGCTTTAAATATTCCCAGTGATGGGGGGAGGATAATGGCTTTTATAGGTGTTTTAAAAACAAGGTAATTGTATTGGTAAACAGATTTTTAAAAATAAACGATCATGGACATTTCAAGTAGCTTCCTCACGTTTTTTAAAAATATGAAATAAATATCAAACCATGTTGGCCTGAGAAACAGAATTTTTGTATATCCACAAGTACAATAATGCTTTTTTTTTTTTTTTTTTTTTTTTTTTTTTTTTTTTTAAGAGAATGTTTATATGCAAATGTGGGGAGAACTGTAAAATTCTGAATGCTTCTCTTAAATGATAAAGTTTAGGTCAAACATTAAAGCACAGCATTTTTAGTATTTAAGCAAAAAAGATTGGATATTTTTTTTAATGGAGCTTGTTATGCAGAGTAATGTTAACTGGTTATACAAGGCTTCGTGCCACGTGACCCATTGAAGACTGTGAAACACTGGTGTTACTCTTGCTGTGCTCTCTTCATGTGAACCAGTATAAGCTGTGGAGCAAGTTGTTCAATGTCAATACACTGTTTCTTCTGAACTAAGGGGTGATGCCCGATTTGCTTATTTTTTTTTAAATGCCTTTCAGAATTTTATAAGGGGTAAGTCCTCCTCGCTTTTTAAATGTTAACTACTTTCAGACTAAAGGGAAAGAGTTCAGTGTTGGTCCACCGTGATTTCTGACAAACTGGGAAAGCAGCATTATATAAACACAGGGTTTAAAGTGTACCTACTTGGCCTGTAAACTTTGTTACCTAAAGTTTATCATTGTAAGAGTTGTCTTGGGTTAATTTGGGGTGGGGAGGCGGGGTGCATGACAAATTGTTTACTTTATTTCATTTATTTGTAACTTTGTACAACACAATAAATGTTTTACTTAAACCCTTTTTGTAGTAGTTGTGGCTTTTAATCGTCATTCAAGCTTTGAATGGATAACGGCTTTCGTTTGACACATGTACGCTGCCACTTGCAGTGGCACCCCAAAAATCCTCGTTTTACTACCAATGCATGATGTGTGGGAGTCTCCATTGCAAACATTCATTTAGTTTAAAATGAACACGAGTTGGTTCCCATGTGCTATACATAGCTAGTTTGTTTTACACACTGCATAAGATCTGGTATCAGTTTCACTCTCCAAGTCGATATTGCCTTATATGTTTGAGTTATTAGTTATACTTCATCTAGAACTTCTTTCATGTCTAGGGTAAGGTCCTGCTTATGTCTTGTTTGGGTTTTTTCAATCCAGTAGGGGGTGGTATTTTCACACAGTATTTAGCAGAACAGTTTAGTCATAGAAGTTGTTTGATGCTTGAGGAAGCCCCTGGCTGCTCTATTGTTTATTCAAGATATTTAACCAATATGCTACAGTCTTGTGTTTTGTGTTGTTTTTGTAGCAGTTTAAATGTGTTTTGTTTTATTTTTATCAACAGTATCTGAAGTATCAGTATTGTAGTGTGTTAGAATTTTGCCTGCAAGTGACAGCCATCAAAAATGAAATGATTGCTAGAAAGTTTCTTCAGCTTTGCAGCTATTTCTGTTACTTGAGCTCCAGCTTTAAACAATCATCTCATATTTTAATATCAAACCTCATGATGCCAAACATACAGAAGAAAAACTTTTAAATGAGCATACTTGCACAAGTGGTTACTTCCACTGATCTCTGCCCTTTATGGTCGCATGCTGGCATGTGGAAAAGGTTAGAATAAATGGCACTGATTTACTTTGCTTTCCACAAGAAGCTGGCAGATACACTTGGCAGAAGTTCTGGGAGGTGGCGGGGATAGAAACACACTTCCTTTGAGCAATGAGGTAAGTGAACGGAGACAAGACAATAGAAACAGTGCTGTCTTGAAAGTCGCTGCCTTTTGAAGTGTGCCGCTGGTGGCATGTTGGGCTGTTTGCGTTGGCAGGGAGGGGTGAGAAGCAAGAGGATTGATGACTGCCCTGGGCTTTCCTTTCGCCGTTCATCTCTGCCAAACTGTCTTCGAAGGAAGCGCTATTTTGTGGCAGGGATTTCATAATGACGATCCAGGGTAACATTAAGTTAGGTCTCGGATCTACTTCAAAACAAAAGAAGGAAGCCTTTTTTTTTTTTTTTAATTCCAAGATATATTTAACAGATTGGAAGACAGGGCCTAACAGCCACTGTGGGTGTAAAGAAATAGCCTGAGCGACGAGGCAAACACAAAAATATACATACAAATGCGTTGCTGTGTGTGTGTGTGGATTTTTGTCTTTTGAGCTATGGTCTGCTTTCTTTGTAGTATCAATTTATTTGCTGTCAATTAAGCATCAGTTGTGTGTTTTAACTTAACTGACCTTGCTTGTGGCCCCAAACTGTACAGGGTGATGCTGTCAATAGTGTTGGATTGCCATGTGAAGCCAAGACTTCACTAATTCAGCATGACAAGGTGTTTGAATTTGAATGATGGTATAAAGTTAACCCAAGTCACGCCTTCAGATTTAGCAGAGTAGGACAAGAGGACATGCAAACTGTGTAAACAGAAAAAGCACTTTACTTTTTAGTTATAAACACAAACCATGCTAACATTTAAAATATGATGTCCTATTAAATTAGCTTCCCTTCATAGAGGCATTAGTCATAACAATAATCATAACCATAATAATTCTCTGAGACATTCTTTTCCTGTACTAAAATATCTCAATCTCACAAACACCAGCACTTGGCAGGAGTGATGACAAATATCTTTCAGATTCCTCTCCAGTTAAGAACCCCCCCCCCCCACCCCTTTTCCCTGGGCTGCAGTGTTGTGATAACTCTAAGGTCGTGACGTTGTGATTTCCAGGAAGGAGCCGGGTCTTATAAACATTCTTACTGGGGGGTGGCAATCGTGTTCATCCACCTCGGGATCTGAGAGTCACAGGAGAAGCTTGTCTGCGGAGTGAAGGAGCAGCTTCAGTGCCAATAACATTAGTGCTTGGAAACTCAGACAAGAAGTTGAACCTGTGAAGGAGGACAGAGCTGGCAGTGACCTGGTCAGAATCCACAGCCATGTACAACAGCAAGTACTCCATGGCCAAGTTCGGCTTGGAAGCCAGGGACATCCAGACGCCCAACACCAAGAGCTGCAGCTACTACATGAAGTACATCTTCTTCTTCTCCTCCTTGATCCAGCTGCTGATCATCACCGGCCTGGTCCTGTTCATGGTGTACGGTAACAACCAGAAGAGCCAGGAGGAGGAGGTGCAGAGCAGGGATCAAACCATCAGCAGGCTCAGCAAGGGCATCTTCATCCTGCAAGACATGAAGGCCAACCTCACGCTGGAGCTCAACAAGACCCTGAAAGGAAAGTTGGCCCAGGATCTGGAGCTGAAGACAGCCCACCATCTCCTGGTGAAATGCAACTTCACCATCAACATGATGAGGGATAATCTGGTGAGTTGTTTTTGTGATGGTGCAGGGATGGAACGGCTGGGGTTTCCTGTGCCTGGTAAACGCAGAGCAAGGCATTCTCCGACATTTCCGAAGTTATCAGCACGTCCATAAATTAGTATTTACTGTTACAAATTTTGTATTTTATTCATATAATGTATTAATTTATTTTGTCTTTGTTGTTATCATTGTTTATTATGCAGCCACCTGTCCTGTTTTTCTAGAGTTGCAGTGATTCAAAATGGGTTCTTTTTGTTAAAGTTCTGCTGCCACCTTCGAATGTAAACATCAATCTCTCTTTCCTACTTTCACCTGAAGAAGAGACCTTTGAGGTCTTGAAAGTGTGCGATTCATTATTGTTTAGTTAGTCTAATAAAAGGTATCGCCTCTCCTTCTCATTGTCGATCAGCATATATTTGAAACTTCAAATGTCAGTTATTTATTTATTAAATAAATTTGAAGTGAAAATATTTGAAGTCATTCTTTTTAATACAATCTAGCGAGGTCTGGGGAACATGAATGGAGCCATATATTCTTGTATTATTAGATAAATAGCACAGTATATATGATCCCCTATTTTGATCTATACATACATGTATACATTGTGCATTAAATGTTCTGCAATAGGTGTGAACAAGTTGGTACACTTTAAAGCACATGGCATTTGCTTTTTCTTTAATAAATTATTCAATAAGAATATGCCATTCAGGGTGACATGTTTTTATTTTCCCCATTTGACAGGTGCAGGTTGGTAAATCAGTCTGCGTTCTCAGGCTAGTCCCCAGTGGCTCCTATACTGTCCCTGCATTGTGGTATAGCAGTACTCTCCTAGTGTATTTTTCATAAAGAAAGGGGATACATTTGAAATCACACCATAACACTCTTCAATCTGAACCCTTATTGCTCATATTTATGTGTGTGCGTGTTTGTTTTGTATAGATGAGCTGTCAAAATCAATTGAAGACCATACCCCTGATTCCTCCCAGTAACACCTGCAGCGCTCAAACAAATGCCCTGATAAAGAAGCATGAAGGTAACGTTTCTTATACTGACAGTGTTGTCGAGTTCTGCACGATATGCTTTGCCACCAAAATGCAATGTATAACGAAAGCATGTTTTTTTTTTGATTGGCATATTTAAAGGTAATTTGTGAACTTTCTTCCACACCACAAAGCAGTGTAAACACTGTGTTGCCTCTGAGGATTACCTTGAAGACAAAGGAAAGCGTGCTGCAGCCGGTAGTTGTACAATGCTGCTGTGACACCAGCGATTTGTTCAAGTAAATTCTCCCAAACTTAATATAACCAGTTCCTGAGACAATATTAACTATCTCTGGTCCTCTAATGGGAACTAGCCTTGACCATTGTTGTCGCAACCTGGTACTCATCCCTTCCTGTTCTGTATGTCAATTTCACTCTGCTGGTCTCGCTGCACTCAGACCCTCAGTTGGAGTACC